>NW_006792683.1:240272-376540 GCF_000442215.2 Lipotes vexillifer
AAGGGGAGAGCGCCAAAAAGGGGGAGGCCCCGCGTACTCAAAAAAAAAAAAAAAAAAAAAAAAAAGTCATTATTTTAGGATATTATTGGTAAACGAGGGAAGAGAGAACAGGTAAGAAAAAATTACTCATTTGACCCTGATGTTTAAAAAACAGGCTCTTCAGAGTGGCCCAGAAACTATGATACTGGCATTCATAGAGAAAGAAACGCAAACTTTGTACAGTTGACCCTTAAACAATGTGGGTGGCAGGGGTGGGGGGCAGTTAAGGGTGCCACCCTTCTATGCAGTTGAAAAATCTATGTATAACCTATAGTCAGCACTCCTTATCCGCACGCAGGTCCTCCATATCCGAGGTTCTGCATCTGCAAATTGCAACCAGCCATGGATAGTGTAATACCGTAGTATTTACTATTGAAAAACATCTGGGTATAAGTGGACCTGCACAGTTCAAAACTATGTTGTTCAAGGGTCAACTGTATATGATTTGGCCTGCTGGTGAACAACATTTAATGATGATAATGTTATAAATGCTACTTATGATTTTCAAATTTTACTTTTTGAAAGATTTTATTGTTTATTTATTTTATTTATTTATTTATTTTTGGCCACGTCAGATCTTACTTGCAGCACATGGGACCTTCACTGAGGCATGCAGGATCTTTCGTTGCAGCGCGCAGTCTTCTCTCTAGTTGTGGCGTGCGGGTTTTCTCTTCTCTAGTTGTGGCGCGCAGGCTCCAGGGGGCGTGGGCTCTGTAGTTTGAGGCACTCGGGCTCTCTAGTTGAGGCACACGAGCTCAGTAGTTGCAGCGCATGGGCTTATTTGCCCCACAGCATGTGGGATCCTAGTTTCCTGACCAAGGATCGAACTGGCGTCCCCTGCATTGCAAGGCAGATTCTTTACCACTGGACCACCAGGGAAGTCCCTGATTTTCAAATTTTAGATCAACTGTGTGCCAAGTACAGAAAGTAGGTTATGCTTGTAAATCAACTATACTCAGTTTAAAAAAAAATTTTTTTTTTAAAAAGAAGACAGGTAATGCTTGTAGGCATAATATAATTATTAGCAACCTTGAAAATATAAATGTATAGCTAAGAAAAAATAGGATTTTGGCCAGGGTAGGGGAAGAAGGGAAGTGGAATAAAGAGAAGGGATACTAATAGAGGTTTAAATATATTAAAAATTACAAAGGCAACAATAGAAAACTTTAACTTGGATAAACATCAAACGGGAAGAGGAAAGGAAAATGGGGATGGAAATAATACAAGTGCATTAAGTCTCAATTTTTCATCTCAAGGAATCAATATACAACTGATAAATTTAATAAATTAAGTTGATAAATCAGAGATTAGAGGTATAAGACATCTTCTAAAATTCTAAAATCATCAGAATTAAAAAGGGAAATAAGAATTAAAAGAGAAACTGACTAGGATGTATAAATGGGGATAAAGAGTAAATAAGAGAAAACTTGCTATTCATCCTAAAATACTATTATTTGATTTATTCCCATTTGTTTATATTACTTTAATAAAATATACTTTAAAACTAATTATGTTCCTTTATTCTGGAATCCCAAAGTATTTTAGACCAGTCAGCCCATATCAAGTCTTCTTGCCTTCCACCATGCTCTCATCCAATGCTCTCCTTGCCTCCTCTACGATTCTGCCTCTCGGTTTATTACCACTCTCTCTACTAATGTTTGTTTGCCGTCTCCTCTCTCCTTCTCTTCTGTCTTAAGCCAAGACAAGTCTCCCCTATCCCAGGGCAAACAAAAAAATTTTACTTGATCGGAGCATTCTACATCACTCCTCTTCCATTGCTCTTCTTTCTTTCACTTTCCAGCTTGAAAAAATAGTCTATTTCCCCCTGAAATCTGGCTTTTAACACCAAATGTAATGATGCTTTTATAATCCTCATTCTACTTATTTTATCCAGGCATTTCACACAGATCCTTTCTTTTTAGCTTTTTTTCTAAGCCTATTTAGCCTATTTTCTGTACATAAATAGTGTAATATTTATTACCTATACTTAATTGCCTTTCCTTTCATAATCATACTAATGTGCAAGATGACTAATAATAGAACACAAACCTGAGTTAGAGAGACATTCTAAAGATACTGAGTCCAAAGCTCAAAATGACACACTGCCTCAATACAGTTACCTTATAGTAAATCTCAACATTCCCCACTAAAAACAGTAAATATCTTACAAATGAAGAGAAAAACAAGAAAAAAATAACTGCATAGGAAATCAGTGAATGAACTAAGAAGATTCAAATTCTGAAATGTGCCATTAGACAATATCCTGATTTTCTTTAAAATACAGTGAACTTTGACTTTTAAGTGTATTAATTTGTTGCTTTGGGTCGTTCATGTCTATTTGCAAGAAAGAGAACACATTTTTGGTTAAGATAACTGAATGGGAAAGACCCATATAAAGCATTAGTTTTGAGCCTCAAAGCTATCGGCAGAAGTAAAGAAACTAACTAATGGAACCATATTTATAAAAAAACTAGCTGATTTTATTATTATCAATGTCAAACAAGTCTTTAAATCAATTAATATTTATTTAATTAAGCATAAAGTTACTTTCACATTTGTCTACAACCATAGTAAATACAGTTCTTGGAATAAAGACACAGCCTTTGGAGTTCAAATTATCCCCAACTGCAAGATTACATATATATAAAACTCTCATTATTGTTTATGTGATAGTA
Organism: Lipotes vexillifer; assembly: GCF_000442215.2. Taxonomy (NCBI): domain Eukaryota; kingdom Metazoa; phylum Chordata; class Mammalia; order Artiodactyla; family Lipotidae; genus Lipotes; species Lipotes vexillifer. Next base: position 242,987 of record NW_006792683.1, read on the forward strand.
GATGTGTTAAATTAAAATAATTACACTATCTAGAATAAAATAAGATGGAAATAATTTACTCGTAAGATTCATATTTAAATCATCTTTATTTACAAAATACTATCCTGAGAATTATAATTCCATTAAGCTTCAATTTGAGCAAAAATATAATCACTTAAGTAACAGCAGTTACTTAAACTGAAAATGAGAGAGAAGTCAAAATTACTTTTGAGGAAAGACCCAACAATATTGTCAAGTTTCTTGCTGTGGTTCTGGATGTTCAGTAGTAGACTCATTTGAGGGCGGAATCAGCCCTGATGGGAACTCACTTCTACTTTCAGGATGCGGGGGTGGAGGGAAAAATCCAGCTCTTGGGGGAAGATAATGAGGAAAACCTCTTGGTGGAAAGACATTTCTCACTGTTCAAAGAGATTGGTGAAAGACATTTTTTAACCTTCAGCACCTGTACTGCAGCCCCAGTAAATCATTAGCTTATAACTGCTAGTACCTATCTTTATTTTCAAAAGTTGACACCAGAATAATTACCTGATCTAACAAATGAATTTTTACAACATTGAGCAACACATATTCTCTTCAACTACACGCGATTAAAGGGAATATCATTAATCTAGGTGCAACTTTTTTGTCCTATGAAAATCTAACATCTTAACACTTTTTGAAAAGGAGAACAATTAGTTCAAAATCTAGTAAAACTTACTCTAAAAAAAGCTTTCATGTAATATAATTTTCACCAGACTTAAAACTCAGATCAGTAATTCCCAAGTCTAATTTGATACTATCCTAAAATATTTCCAGTTATATCAAAAACTGTCTTTAAGTTTCCCAATTAAAATTCATTTTAATTCACCTTAAGCTTTAAAAATAGAGGCGGAATGAGGGAAGGAATGACTATATTAGGCAAATGATAGGCTTTTCCCTAGTGTTTGGTAATCCTGTATTTATTCTGCTGAAACCTATAGTTCCAAATGGCAATGCATAGACATAAAAGCAATAATTATTCCGTTTTTCATATGTGAGGCTATGAGGAATTTCAATAAATTCAACAATTAGTCCAAACATGATAAACACATTTTAGGTTTTAAACAAATAAGACTTCATGGGAGCTACTTATGAAAAAAAACGATTTTAAAAAATACTTTAGCCAGTCATTTTAATGCAAAAATATAAATTGAAATTACTTTTACTAATTGACAGAGTACCCAATTTCTATCAAATAAGATACAAACAATTTTAGTCTTAACATAAGACTGCTGCAAAGAGCCAATGATTTTCTTGATTACTGAATCATAGAAATAATTCCACATTATTAAGATGAATCAAGTTGAAGCCTCATTACTGATGAGGCCTCATTACTGATGGCTGGCTATCTTCCCAATCTGGAAAAGTAATGGCACACTCACAGAAGCTGAGAAAAATTTTTCTCCACTGTATTACTACATGAATAGAAAGTAAAATTAATATTTCTGATCTACTCTATAAGACATATATTAAGCTTAAAAAAAAAGCATACTTGCAAATGGAGGAGGTGCTGGGCCAGGGAAATCCCTTCGTGGAAAATAATCACGGGAAGCTCCGTACATGCTTCCTGGAGGAGGTGGAGGAAAAGGAGGACCCCTTCTAATGAAAGGGCCCCTTGTACCCATTGGAAACAATGGGCCTCTGATTGGAGCGTGAGGTGGGGGAACCAAGCCAGGGCCAGGTGCTTCATTTTCAATGGGATGAGATGAATCAGCCACGTTTAAATTCTACAGCAAATTGACAAATGGCAGTCATTAAACAACAGCAAAATTTGCAATAGTTTTCCTGAAAAGCTTAGGCTTAGAAGAAAGCATCTAGGCACCTAGGCAGAAAGCAGACTATGATATCCTAAAAGGCTCCAGAAAAATATTCGGTTTTCTACATCAGATGAATTTTAGCTATCATGAATATTTTATTAACTCAACAGAAAACAGCTTTAACCAACAAAGTAATAATCTAGCTAAAGATAAAACATAAGAATAGTCCAAGAGTACCAAAATATACATTTCTTTTATCAAGCATATACTGAGAAAAAGAAAAGATGCTTATGTTAATATTTCCAAGGTGACCAAAAACCAAGACTGAAAGCGCAGTAAACAGAAAACATACTTTAAAACATTAAAATAAAAATCCAAGGGGGAAAATTCAAGTTCTTGTTTAACTATATAAAGTAAATCAAACCTCAAGTCTGTACCTTGTACTTTATCACCATAGGGTACAATCCAGAAAGGAAATAGCTGTAATAGCTATATAGCTATATAGCTTCGTACTCCTTTTAAGTACGAAGTATATTTGTGGAAAAGAAAAAAGCAGCTTTTAATCAAAAACTAGATGGCTAGCTAAATTTCTGTTCTAGTAAACCAAGAGATTAGAAAGATCCTGAATACATGGATAAAATTCCACTTTCAATACTTACTCCAAGATCGTCTTTGCTATCATTTCTACTGGATTCCATTTCTGAAGACACTGGCCCATCTAGACATAAAAGTTAAACCGTGAAAAATACATGATTTATCGCTCCATTCTTAGATCAAGAGATCACAAAGGACACTGACAACCAGCTTGACACCAGCATCCTGTATTAGGGCCACAAGAACAGCTTGAGGTCCCTGAAAATTTAGGCAGACTCACGAGTTCTGCAAAGGCATGTGACTGTGGTTTCCCTATCCTGTGCCTAGGCAATCCTGAAAGGAGCATCATTAAGGAAGCTTCCAGGAGGTAGCATCCCTCTCCCTCCCTCCTTCCTTCATATTTCTCCTGCCTTCCTTCTTTCCTTTCTTCCTTCATTTTTCTCCCGCCTTACTTTTTTCCTTTCCTTTCTTCCTCCCTTCTTCCCTCTCATCTTTCCTTCCTTATTCCTCCATCATGTAACACAGACTAACAATTGGATTAGCCACTGTTTCAAAATAAATGTTTCTGGACTTTATCATCAAGAACTGCTCAGGGGGCTTCCCTGGTGGCGCAGTGGTTGCGAGTCTGCCTGCCGACGCAGGGGACGCGGGTTCGTGCCCCGGTCCGGGAGGATCCCACATGCCGCGGAGCGGCTGGGGCGGTGAGCCATGGCCGCTGAGCCTGCGCGTCCTGAGCCTGTGCTCCGCAACGGGAGAGGCCACAACAGTGAGAGGCCCACGTACCGCAAAAAAACAAACAACCCTCTCTCCGACCACGACTACCTATCCTCTCCTAGCCTTCTCATTTAGTTATTCCCGCTATACCTGCCCTTGGATTTCAGTGAAGCTTCCAGTCCTCTGACCTCTCAGTTTCCTCCTATCTTCATTTCCTTCCCTAATTAACAGACTTCAAACTCCATCACTAACAGCCCGTCACTAGTGTACTTATCCTATTGGCCATTTTTCACATGTGCTTGACAACATTCAGCCCTGGATTAACTCAACTCTCTGCTTCCACTCTGCCTATACCTGAGCCACTTAGCACTTGCGGCAGTAAAACTACACCACAGAGCCATGTAGACTGTCTCCACTCCAGGCTGACAGACCTCCAGCCACATTTCCAGCTGCCTATTGCCTAGCCTTCCTTCTGCATCTTCTAAGCCAGTTTTCCCTTCAATTTGAAAACTCCATTCTCCTCAAACCTACTACACCAGTCACTTAGAAACTCCCTTAACTTTTTGTAGTCAAACATATAAATGTATCAGCCACTATATTCCTATGATCTCACTTCCTATCATGGGAAAGGATTCTTCTAGACAATCTAAGACCCTGATTCTGTACTGAGTCCCCCTCCTCCAGCTTCCACAGGGATCTTCCCCTCTCTGTTGCCTCCCTCCACCCTTTCTGCTAGACCCATCCTATCAGCAGGTCTCTCCCAACTACTATTTTAAAATAAGACAGAAAAAGAGAATCACCCCCTTACAGCTAGCTCTCCCCTTCACAGTGAAAAACTGTTCTATATATATTATTCAGAATGCCTCCCATTTTGTCCTCACTGCAATCTAAGTGCAACATCCACTGCTCCACTGAAGTTACTTCCCCCAAGATAGAAAAGTCTCTTTTTTTGCTAAATTAAAATAGAACTTTTAGTCCTCATTTAATTTTTTTGTTTGTTTGTTTGTTTGCGGTACACGGGCCTCTCACTGTTCTGGCCTCTCCCGTTGCGGAGCACAGGCTCCGGAGCGCAGGTTCAGCGGCCATGGCTCACAGGCCTAGCCGCTCCGTGGCATGTGGGATCTTCCCAGACCAGGGCACGAACCCGCGTCCCCTGCATCGGCAGGCAGATTCTCAACCACTGCACCACCAGGGAAGGCCCCTCATTTAATTTTATTTCTCACCATCGTTGACTACTCCCTCCCTCTTTAAGTCTTCTCAGCCTTCAACTACTGGGATGGCACCCTCTCTACCTCTCCTTTCTAGCTGCTCCTTCTCAGTCCCCTTGGTGGGCTCCACTACTCCTCACTGGTGTCTCCTCAGAGTTCCACCCTCAGCCCTACTCTCTTCTCATTCTTGCCTTGAGAAATCTCATCCACTCCTACAGCTTTAATTTGATGTATATCACTACAGACCTCCAGACGTATAATTCAGATCTAGATATTTCCTCCAGGACTTCAGAGCTTGAAATAACTACTTGAATAGTCGTGCAGGTGTATCACAGGTGCAGCTAAGTCCGTAAGTTCAAAACGTAACTTATAATCTTTCCTGTCAAATGTTCTGCTGCTCCTTGTTCCTTGTCTCCAAACAATGAATACTCCAAGTGCCCTAGCCAAGAACCTGAGCATCAGCCAAGACTCCTCCTCCTCCCTCACTGCCACATGCCTTCAATCTTAAGTCCTCCCAATTCTATCTTTTCTGTGTCTGTTCACATCTATCTGCTCTGCTAAGTCACCACCATCAACCCTGTAGACTGGTCACAGTCCCCTAAAAAGTTACCCTCCTGGGCTTCCCTGGTGGCACAGTGGTTGAGAGTCCGCCTGCCAATGCACGGGACACGGGTTCGTGCCCTGGGTCTGGGAGGATCCCACATACCGCGGAGCGGCTGGGCAAGTGAGCCATGGCTGCTGAGCCTGCACATCCGGAGCCTGTGCTCCACAACAGGAGAGGCCACAACAGTGAGAGGCCCACGTCCCAGAAAAAAAAAAAAAAAAGTCACCCTCCTTCCAACCTTTAACCGCACCCTCCAATCTATTCCCCATAATGTAACCAGAGCAATTTCTCTAAAATGCGGATCTGATCTCATTATTTCTCTGTTTAAAGTCCTTTAATGTGTTCCTATTATCCTGCAAATAAGTCCAATATTTCTGAACAGGTTTGCAGGTCCTTGAAAACTTTACGCACTGCTTACCTCTTCACTACTTGTTTCAATATTCCCTGACGTGCACCTTCCACTCCACGTTGCAGCCATAAATTAAGAGGCATTCTTAATTCTAAGTCTTTAAAGATGCTATTCTTTCCTCCCAAAACATTATCAACATCATTTTGGCCCAGCTAATTTCTCCTTTAATTCTCAGCTTATACGTCACTTCCTCCAAAAAGATTTTCTTGACAATCCCACATTCAAAATACCGCCACCTAGGGCTTCCCTGGTGGTGCAGTGGTTGAGAATCCGCCTGCCAATGCAGGAGACACGGGTTTGACCCCTGGTCTGGGAAGATCCCACATGCTGCGGAGCAACTAAGCCTGTGTGCCACAACTACTGAGCCTGTGCTCTAGAGCCCGTGAGCCACAACTACTGAGCCCACATGCCACAACGACTGAAGCCCACACGCCTAGAGCCCATGCTCTGCAACGAGAAGCCACCACAATGAGAAGCCCACGCACTGCAATGAAAAGTAGCCCCCGCTCGCCGCAACTAGAGAAAAGCCCGCGTGCAGCAGCGAAGACGCAATGCAGCCAAAAACTAAATTAAATAAACAAATTTATAAAAAAAAAATACCACCACCTCCCATCTGGGTTAGTGGCTAGTGGCCCATATGCTCCCATAACACTTTGCACTCATTACTTTTGTCACTATATAGTGCAACTGCCTACAGACCTTTACCAGACCTCAAGGTATAAGGAATGCTGACCTATTCACCACTGAAATACAGCAGCTACCATAGTGCCTATCATACAGTAAGCATTCTATAGGTATTTAGTGCATCAAGGGCAGGGTTGATGCACTAAATTGATCCACTACCCTCTCATTTCAGTATAGGGATCAAGACAATGGCTCTGGAGTCATACAGACATGGGATCAAATCCTGGCTCTAATACCTCCTACCTGAGACCGTGAGCACCTTTTTGAGCTTTGGTTTCTTCATCTGTAAAATCAGGATAATAGCATCTACTTTATAGGTTCATTGTGAAGATTAAATGAGATAATTCATTTCATTCAATAAACATTTACTGAGCACTAGTGCTAAGTTAATGTATCAACCTATCTCTCACCACTCTCCTTCATGTAAATACCATAAACTGATAAACCAATAATAATATATTACATATATAGAAATTTTTCTATTTACAAAATACTTCCACACACATTAACTCATTTAACCCTCTTAAGATCTTGTATCAGGGGATTAATAGCTCAGTTTTACAGCCACTCTCCATCAATAACTCACGCTCTTTTGTTTTTGCTTATACTGTTCATTATTACCAGCACAGACCCTTACCTCTTAATTAATTTTTCAAATTCCCTCAAAAGCAGCTCAAATGCCACCTCCTTCATGGAGTTTTCCTTTATCCTTCAACTATATGGGAGCTCTCCCTTTCTGTGAACATAACATATTCTCTCATGGGACTTACTATTCTGACCAGTATTAGTTAAGCCTATATATTTGTCCTTCTCTCCTATTTAATTATTAGCTTCTTACAGCTAAAAACTATAATTTACTGTAATTATATTATCTACCGTGTCATGCAGGCTACCTTCCAAACAGAAAGCACTTTAAAATTATTTGCTAAACTGGATACTGTTCTATAACAAAAAAAAAATCGACATGTGAAAAATTTTAAATAGCATTAGTTTAGAAACAGATGTTCAATCATACATGTACTTTCATGCCATTAAGCTTGAATTAACGAGGGAAAACAATTTCAAAAGCCAAACAATTAGAAATAATTAACTTAATTATAATAACAGAAAAACAGGCCACAGGTCTGCTTTTTTGCCTTATTATTCAGAGAAGAATGAGTTTCTAAAATAATACATGTTTCAACTGGATAAATGCCCTATAATATATACCCTTTCTTGAAGAAACCTTCAACTCATAAATTTTAATTTTCCCCTTTTAATCTTTTTATTTCCTTAATGTTATGTACTTCTAATAGATACACTGGATATATATATTTCCCAACTTCAATGGGTTGCTGTGAAGTGGTTTAAGAAAAAGAGCCCCTGACAAATAGTTGATTGCTCAGTAAAATTTAAATCTACCTAAGCATGAAAGGTTTAAACAAAGGTAACTGATTAACCCATCAACAGAGTATGCACTCATATTATTTTTCTGGTAGACTGTAACATATCCATTCACACCAGCCTGATTTCCCTAATTACTAAACAGGATATATGTCAGTGGACTGGAAAAACTAGAAAATTAATCACGGAACACAGTAAAATTTACCATCTTGGGTTCATATAGTAAACTCATTACAATGGTGCCCAAACCAACCACCAACATATGTGCAGATGCCATGGATGCATACAAAATAACAAGAAACATAAAACCAGGAAGTTCTCAGGAAAGAGACTGTGGCCTTAAGAGCTAAGCAGAGATCACAATTATATTAGTCCTTTATGCAGCTTCCAGTTCTTTAGTATGCCACCATTATTTAAAAACACATACACACAAGTATTTCTTACCCGTTTTATCCAAAGATGGCATATTAAAACTTCTGAGTTCTGCTGGTCCAGAAAGTCTACCAGAATTAGAATAAAATCTGTCTTGCCTTTGTGGAGGAAGAACTGGATCAGGATACGGTTGGCCTAGAAAACATGTTTTTAAAATATCTTCATTAAGATAAAAATAAATCAAGTTTCCTTAAGCTTCATATAATGAATGTAGATATTTTTCTTGCTTTCTAAAAGACTGACACAGGGACTTCCCTGGTGGTGTAATGGTTAAGAATCCGCCTGCCAATGCCTGGGACATGGGTTTGAGCCCTGGTCTGGGAAGATCCCACATGCTGCGGAGCAACTAAGCCCGTGAGCCACAATTACTGAAGCCTGCACGCCTAGAGCCCGTGCTCGGCAACAAGAGAAGCCACAGCAATGAGAAGCCCGCGCACCGCAACCAAGGGTAGCCCCCACTCGCCACAACTAGAGAAAGCCAGCGTGCAGCAACAAGGACCCAACACAGCCAAAAATAAATAAATAAATTTTAAAATAAATAAAAGACTGACATATATTCTGGGTAGATAACAGTAGACAATTTTAGGAAAATTACACACTTTACTAAAGGCAATAACTTTGCTTTTGTAGTAAACACAAGTATAAATGCTACCCTGGAGTTTGACAGATTCCATTACTATGTGTAAATTAGAATATATGAATAGAATTTAGTTACATATATTAACTTTCAATTTTAATAACAGTGGAAGGAAGCAGATACATCAATATATCAAAAAAGGCTTTGAGGAGCTAGCTACTAGCAAAGAAAGAAAAAACAGAATATGCTTTAAACATAGCAAGAAATTTAGCAGAACTGACAACGATAAAAGAAATGGTCACCAAAGCAGAAAGAGTATCATTGAGGTCATCAAGTAATCAAATTTTCAGTAACTTCAACATTTTGGAATTTAGCATCCCTCCAAAACTAAAGGGAAAGATCTCTGACTCAAAAGAGGAATGGAAGGTTCACAATACTCAGATTAAGGATATCTGGAGAGACACAAATTTAGGCACAGACTCTGAGGTGCTTCTACAGCCAGCCTCCTTTGTCATTTACAATGACAAAATGGTAATAATTCATGGGTCCTTGTGGAACTCATCATTCTTGAAAAAATATAGGTAGTCTATCTCATCTCCGATAGGTGATGGTAGACTTCGATAGATTAAGTAGGCATTTGCCAATCTCCAAAAATATGGCAAAGGACAAAGGGGATAAACTGTGTGACTCTCCCCCACTCTAATAGATACAGACAAATGGCCTCAAACTACCTTCCATGACTGTCTCAGGCTGTGGTTCATAATGTGAACTCCATACAATGTTGGATATGTCACTTGTCATCTGACTCAGCCACATGGGACCTTATTGACACATCTTTCCCACACAAAGCCAAGGATACCACCTGGCAACAACTAGAGTCAATGAACAGAATTATATTTAATGAGGTCTCAAGGGTCAAGGGATGTGACTTAGAAGAGGAAGATCCAGATAGTCTTGAAGGCTCATTTCCGCCCCCTTTCAGAGCTGTCTCAATGGTCTGAATGAATTAGCCCAGTGGAAGAAAAGGCCAATAACAACCACTGAGATCTAAACTGAGTTTTCCCTTTCTACTTTAAACATGGGATTAATTAAATGGCAGAGCTGGGCAAGGGGATAAGGATAAGATGGGGAAACCTGAAAACTTCCCAATTCTTTCTCAATCAGCTCTCAAGATACCATATCATTATTTTGCTTCTAAAATACATCCCCACAATATCAATAACCTCAGAAATACAAAATTTTGCTACAAATATTCTATTTTATCAATCATATGTCCACACTGCCCTCCTCTGGGATAATTAAATCTACCAGCTCCTATTATGTGCCAGGCATTAGTGATACAAAGTTGGTTTTGATACAGTCTGTGCCCTTATGGTGACAGAAACAAATAAAAACAAATAAATTAATGCCTTAAATAAAAGGGCATACAAATAATATGAGAGATGGCCTATCTAATTCTGATTGGAGGAGTCAGAAATGATATCACAGAGGAGGTAAAGCTTGCCCTGAAAGAAAAATAAGGAAGGATGAACAAGTAAACAATGGTATTCTGGTCAAATTCAAATACACATATACATGTATATGTACATGTACACACACACAGACACACACACACACACACACATTTAATGTAATAAGATAAAACTATTTAGAAAGCATATGACCAATCAAAGACTAAAATACAAATAAGGACATGAATGGTTCCCTTCCTTTTTGCCTTTTTACCTTTGTTTCCTACCACCCTTCTAAGAAAAGAGCTGACTGAAAAGAAATAATGGGAGAAGGAAAAGAATCAGGGAAAAAAATGAATAAAAGAGTGGGAAGGAATGTACAGTGCATTGTGAAGCAATTTCGTAAACTAAAAATCAGAAAAAAATTCAAGATGTCTAGTTTAAACAAAAGTGTTATTCATCTCTTTTCATTCCAAAACAAATCTTGGATTGCAATAGTTCCTTGGGTAACTATTTAATAATTTGGGGGTCTATCACATAACAAGAACATCAGCATGGTTGAAAAGATAATTATAAAGATGGATAAAGGGTTTGAATTTTTTTTTAATTCAATACTGTTTGCTAATCAAGTACAATAAGCATCTTCACATAGAATGTGAGAAATAGTTTAATCTAATGATTAAGGAATTTAAAAGGAATGGAAAGCAAAATTTCCAGGAAGTAGTTGATAAAAGCATTGATATGGATAGGTTATGGCTCTGGAATAAAAAGACCAATGGTACAGAGAAAAGAAACAGACCTATGCAAATATGGACATTTAAGATAAAAGTGATATTTCAAATTGATAAACCAATATACAGTATTAAAACAACTGTCTATCCAATGGGGGAAAAAATAACTCTCCAACTAAACATTAAAACAAAAATAAAATCCAGACTAAAGGCTTAAAAATCAAAACAAAATTTTAAATATTTAGAAGAAAACAGAGAATATTTTTTTATCTAAAGATAAGTCTTAAAGAAAACAAAAATTCCATAAAAATAAATTAACTTACCTATAACAAAATGTGAAAACTTGTTTTTTGATGTATAACAATAACATACATAATAATAAGCTAAGAAAATATTTGCAAAATATAAAAGATTAGTATCCAAAGGATACTAAGAATTCCTATTAAGCAAGAGGGAAATGGATCAGGCAACTTACAGGAGGAAATACAAATGATCAATAAACATGAAAAGAGGCTCAAGCTTACTAATAATAAAAGAACTACAAAAAATAATCAAATAAAGACAAATGAGAAAACTTTTAACTCATGTGGCTGGAAATATTCAAAAAAGTTTTACGTCAGGTATTGAAGAAATAGCTACTCTCAAATTCTTCACACATAACTACTATTGAGGCCAAAGGGCAACATCTATTAAAACCGAAACTACACATATCTTACTTCCCAGAAATTCCATTAACTGGACTCATCTCTAAAGAACACGTGTAAAAAAAAAAGTGTTAATTGCAGCATTGTTAGTAATGGTGAAACACTGGAAACACCGTAAATGTTCATTAGAGGAGACTGGATAAGACTGGATAAATATATTGTGGTATATTCATATATTTATTTGTACAGCAATTAAAATAATAAACTTTATATTAAAATGGAAAGAATTCAAGAATATATGCTGATAAAAACGATAAAATAGAAAAATACTTTAAAAAAAATCATATATAGACTGTAACTTTACACACATTAAACTCATGAGTGGTTGCCTCTGGGAAAGAAGGAACGTAATGACCTTCGGAAACAGAATAGACTTCAACTGATATAGTGTGCTATTTATTTTTATGTTTTATGTACCCATTCTCTCTCTCCCCCTCTCCCTCCCTCTCTCTCTCTCACACACACACACAGCTACACATACACACACATATATATATTTATATATATATATATATAAATATATATATACATATATGAAACAAATATTAACATGTAAATTCTGGGAGGTGATATACAGTATTTTGCTATATTATCTATGTTTTTGTTTCTTAATCTGTAAAATGGGAATAACACTCTTAAGATTCTTAGAATGATTAATATAAAGCACTTAACATCTGACACAAAGTAAGCACCCCAAAATAACTGTAATGATAAATTAAATTTTTTATGATTATAAACTATATTAAAACATAGTATTGACTAGTCTCTTTCAAATCTAGGACCATAAGCTTCAAGTAGATATTCAACATTGCCCTGTAATCATACCACATTTCACTGACATTTAAGCAGCTTCACTCTCCTAAATGGCTACTGTGTACCTTTTTCTCCCTCCAAATCTCTGACAATCCCCTCCTCTCCTATCCCAAGTTAATGATCTTGCATATCAAGAAACTTGATGCAGGGATTTCCCTGGTGGCGCAGTGGTTAAGAATCCGCCTGCCAAAGCAGCAGACACGGGTTCAATCCCTGGACCAGGAAGATCCCACATGCCGCAGAGCAACTAAGCCCCTACGCCACAATTACTGAGCCCGTGTGCCACAACTACTGAAGCCTATGTGGCTAGAGCCTGTGCTCCTCAACAAGAGAAGCCACCGCAATGAGAAGGCCACACACTGCAACGAACAGTAGCCCCCGCTGGCCACAACTAGAGAAAGCCCACACACAACAATGAAGACCCAATGCAGCCAAAAATAAATAAATAAATAAATAAATTTATTTATTAAAAAAAAAGTATACGGAGGGGAAGTGACATAATTCACTTTTAATGCATATCTCTCTGCATTAAGTAGCACAAGATTTGCTGAGAATTAAGGTTCTCATTCTTCTCTATTACTTCTCTATTCCTAGAAAAGGAGGCTGTGAGGCTAGATAGAGGAACAGAAGGACACTGAAGTCAGAGCACTGAAAGATCAAGAGGGGCACTGAGAGGTCAAGAATACCAAAGAGTGAAAAAATGATAAAAACTGAAACTTCTTTCATTAAAGTATCTGTGGTTTTCTTACTTTTTTTTTAACTTAAAATTCTAACAAAATAAAGTATTTACATGAACTTAGACACAATTACTATCTTTCTTGTTAGATTCATGAATATATTACTCTGATTAATACCTGCACTACATATTATTTGTAGATATAATTCTCAAGAATCAGTTAAAAGACTAAAAGCCAAGAATCCTGCAGATTCATACCCTGACAGTCAAAAAGCTATCGTTTAAATTCTACCATTACTTTTCTTATTTGAATTATTTGTTACTAGTATTGTTGAAACATAGTTACTAATTACAGTTTATAAAACACATAAGAATATTTTAATATGCATGCCTCTTAAAATGTGTTAGTAACTACTAAATATGGGAGTTAAGAGATTGTATTTTAAGACTTTCTAAAACCTTGCTTAAATTATTACTCTTCAAGATTGCTTACTGTGCACAGCTTTGTAAATAAGAGCAAGTACAAAGAAAACAAGGCAATTACTTAAGTGGAACTAAACAGAAAAATCATATATTCCTTTCTTCCAAAAGGTAACTTTAAAATCTAAGAAATTATGTTACCCCAATATATTTTTTAAAAGATAGTTATATAATAAGTGAAAACACATTATAAAAGTATAATCCGGGTTTCCCTGGTGGCGCAGTGGTTGAGAGTCCGCCTGCCGATGCAGGGGACACAAGTTCGTGCCCCGGTCTGAAAAGACCCCACATGCCACGGAGCAACTAGGCCCGTGAGCCATGGCCGCTGAGCCTGCGCGTCCACAGTCTGTGCTCCGCAACGGGAGAGGCCACGAGAGTGAGAGGCCCAGGTACCGCAAAAAAAAAAAAAAAAGTATAATCCCTCTGGGTAGACTGCATTCATGACCTCAATTCTTTACCCTTCCTTGTATCCTTGTCCTTAAGAGGTAGAATATATATCCTGCCCAATGGTTCCAAATTCTGTCATGTGACTTGCTTTGTCAATCAAATGTTAGTGATTCAAAGAGAAGCTTTAAAAAGCACTTTCATGTGTTTGCTTTTCTACTCCTGATCTTCAACAGGATGAGAACCACACAGAATAAAGATCCACTTCTTACGGGATGAAACACTGAGCAAGGTAAGTCACACTGATTAAATTTTTGTTGCAGTCCAATATTTATTAAGAATTTATAATGGGCTTGTTATTTCCAGAACATTTTCCTGTTAAAATTCTAATTCTGATTACTTATGATATGTGAATATTAACTTATTTATATTATTTATCAAGAACTTTTTTTCTGCTTTAATTGTAAAGATTTCTATCTAAATTCATAAGATGAATAAAAATAATCGGAAAACTGTCCCTTAATCTGAACGCTGGTTTATAGGTGTGCTCAAATTGTGAAATAATCATCAGGTTAGTATGCTTTAAAACACCTGCACTTTACTATATGTGTATTGTATCCAGATAAGAAGGGTTTTTTTTAACTTTTGATTTTAAAATAAAGATTCCCAGAGAGCTGCAAAAATAATACAGAAAGTTCCTGCATACCCTTTACCCAGTTTCCCCAAATGTTTACATCTTTCACAAATATAGTGCAATATAATAACCAGGAAACTAACATTGGTCCTATGACTAACGTGTATAGTTCTTGCCATTTTATCACATGTGTAGATTTGTGAAACCACCACCACATTCAATATACAGAACTATTCCATTACCAAAAAGATCTCCCCATGCTACCCTTTAGTCACATCCACTCTCCTCCCCGTTCCATCCCTAACTCATGGCATCCACTAATCCATTTTCTAGTTCTATGATTCTGTCATTTCAAGGATGTTATATACATGAAATCATATAATATGCGACCTTCTGAGATTTTGTTTTAGTCAATATAATGCCCTTGAGATCTATTCAAATTATTGCATGGATCAATAGTTCATTTCTAGCTTGATTCCACCAATGTCAGAGAACACACTATATGATTTCAATTCTTTTAAATTTGTTAAGGTTTGTTTCATGGCACAGGATATGATCAATCTTGGGAAATGTTCCCTTGGGGCTTGAAAAGCATGTCTATTCTGATGATGATTTATCTGATCCATAGTATTTTTGAGGATTTTTTTGGTGGTTGCTCTAGGTATTAACATAACTTATCACTGCTTACTGGTGTCAACATTTACCAATTTGATTAAATTGTAGCTTGACCTAGAACAGGAAATCTCCCAATAAGAAGTTTTTAAGAACTGAAAAAGGTGTGTTCATCAATTAGGTTTAGAAAAGAATGCTGTAAATAGTCTTTTGTTTTACTAACATTGTATATTACAATACGTTATTTGGTCTACCAACTAGATTGAACATTATCTAACAAATCTCAGCATTAACCATTAATACCTAACTAAATTTTCTATTACTCAGATAAACAGATTACACAGATCACTCAGTTCATCTCTCTCACTGTATATAAGGACTGAGGTCCAAAGACATAAAACAAGTTTCAAAACACATAAAAAGATTAAAAAGAGTGAAGATTAGAAACCAAATTTCTTAATTTCCAGTCCAAATACTTTTTCACCTGAACCATTCTTGCTCTACAACATGCACACTAAATTATAAACACATAAAAGAATGTTAGATGAACATATACATTACACTGCAGAATTTTGGAAGAAAAGATGATTAAAACCTATTTTGGTCTATTAAAAGACTGATTTGCAGCTAAAAATAATGAAAATAAAATGTTGATTACTTGAAGAAACTAGATCTATACTGTTAACAAAACTTCTAAGTAATAAAAATATCTGAAATATAATATACAGGAAAAAGACAAGTTAGAGTATATCTTTTTTGACTATATAAGGTAAGAACATTCCCCCCACCCCAAAGTATTTAACAGTGCAAAAACAAATGATTCCTTGGAATTATAGAATCATTTAAAATTATTTCTGCTTACTCATCTTAAGTAAAGAAAAATTTTTTTAATTTCGGCAAGGTACTAACATGTTAAGGGAATATATGAATTTTACAAAGTATGCTTAATAGGACTAAATTACAGAAAATCTGAAACAGCTACGGAGGCCACATCATTCAGAAATTTAGTTATTCTCGTCATTATTTTTTAACACAAGTGTTTTAAACTAAAATATTTTAAAATTTAAGAAAAATCTTAAAGACACAATTATTACTGGAAAGCAGGACTCTTCAGGAGTCCTGATAATTCAACATAACATAAAATGTAGGTAGGGGGAGATTAGATTATTGCCATCTCTTATTTTATGCAAGTCCACATTTTAGAGCTGAGAAAACAGTGACAGGTAAAAATGAAAAACTCAAGATTATACAAAAAATTAACATCAGTGTTACGATAAAAACCTAGGTCTCCTCCTTCCTTATTCAGTGTTCTAATTTACCAATTAGCTAAGAGTAATACAAAATAAAAGAATCAATGCAGAAACCTGTTCAGTGACTATTTAGATGAAATAGGGATGTACTGAGGGCAAACACAGAATATTTTTATAATTTTACTCTAGGTGAAAACAGGGCTAATAGCTAAATACATTTATCAGCATTGCTCCAATTCAAGTAGAATCTTAGGAGTCATTTAACCCCACTCATTCGTAAAGTATAGGACAGTCTCTAAAATTCCTTTGCTCTTTCTGCAGAGTTACCCTACTTCATTAAGATTAGCACTGGCACAGGTGCCCCTGTGTTAAACCAAATGGATCAGTTACATTATTTGGAAACACTCTCTATCGAATGGATATATATCTCTTCTATGAAGACGTTAATTCAGAAGCTCACGATTTTGAATTTTCAGTTAGACTTTGAAAATAATGGATACCAGGTTCCATTTCTAGCATGGCAGAGTAGCTCATAACAGACTGACCCTCCTACATATAATAAGTCCAGACAATTTACAAAAAATAACTACCTGAAGTGTAGTTACTATAGAAAACAGTATCAAAGTTCCTCAAAAAATTAAAAATAGAACTACCATATGATCCAGGAATTCCACTTCTGGGTATTTATCCCAAAAAAAACCAAAAACACTAACTTGAAAAGATATCTGCATCCCCATATTCACTGCAGCATTATTTACAATAGCCAAGACATGGAAACAACCTAAGAATTCACTGATGGATGAATGGATAAAGAAAATGTATATACACATACAAACAATGGAATATTATTCAGGAATAAAAAAGAAGGAAACCTTGCCATATGTGAAAACATGAATGGACCTCAAGGGCATTATGCTACGTGAAATACAAATCCTGCATGATCACACTTACATGTGGAATCTGAAAAACCAAAAACCAAACTCATAGAAAAAGACATTAGGTTTGTGGTTACCGGAGGTGGGGGGAGAGAGAAGGGAAACTGGATGAAGGGGATCAAAAGGTACAAACCACCAGTTATAAAATAAGTAAGTACTAGGGATGTAATGTACAACATGATGACTGTAGTTAACATTGCTGTATGATACATAGGAAAATTGTTAAGACAATAAATACTAAGAGTTCCCATCACAAGGGGGAAAAAAATTTTTTTCCTTTTTTTTGGCTGAGTCACGGGGCTTGTGGTATCTTAGTTCCCCGACCAGGGATCAAACCCAGGTCCCAGGAATGAAACCACCGAGTCCTAACCACTGGACGGCCAGGGAATTCCCAAACATTTTTTCTTTTATTTTGTATCTATATGAGATGATGGATGTTACTAAACTTATTATGGTAGGTAATCATTTCACGATGTGTGAAAGGCAACTCATTGTGTGGTACACCTTAAACTTACACAGTGCTGTGTGTCAATTATATATCTCAATAAAACTGGAAAAAATCAAACAATTTAAAAATAATGAAATAAATACCTGAAGACTCAGGACCATGAACAAAAGTAGGCAGATTTGGGAAAGGATTGGGAACTTGAAAGAAGGGACCCATATGGGGTGAGTTTTCCTTTATAGTTTAGCCTGAAAGCAGACCACAGTCAAACTATAGCACAGAGCAGTCAAAATTCACAGAACTTTCTGGCTTGAAAAACCAAAGGACAGAGCTCATGAGAGCCAGAGAAGTGGAACCTAAAATTCTGAGTTTTCTGCCCAAGTCTATTGCTGACCCCTGAACCACACACATGTGAGGCAAACTTAAGCAGTTTTCAGCAAAGGCTAAAAACTGAACTGATATTTGAGCTGCTACCCACCACAGGAGAGAATAAGTCTACAGTTTCACCAACTTAATTGTCTTGTAACACAAAACAAACAACAGTCTTCAGAGAAATACGGTAGAATCCAGAACCTCCACAATGTCTATAATACAATCCAAAATTAATATACAAAGAAACAGAAAAATGTGACCCATTCTTAAAGGGAAAATACAATCAATAGAGGCCATCCTCAAGATGACCTTGATGTTAGAATGACCATACAAGGACTTTAAAGCAGATATTGGGGTTTAAAAAATACTTATAGTGATTTTTAAAAAGTAAGAAATTTCAGCAAAGAAATCAAAACTTTAAAAAAAAAAAAAAAGGAAATTCTAGAACTGAAAAATACAATATCTAAAATAAAATTGTACTGGATGGGCTTAACAGCAGAATGGAAGTGACAGAGGGAAGAGTCACTAAACTTGAAGACAGATCAAAAGAAATTATTCAACCGGAAAAAGAAGGCAAAAAAAATTGGAAACAAAATGAAAAGAGACTCAGAGACCTGGGACAACACCGAAATTCTGAAAAATTACAGGCTTCAGGCAGTTTTTAAAGGACATGTAAAATTTGTTCCAATTTTATGAATAACAGTCACTACTATTTGAGTTCTAGTCTCAGCTCCTCACCTGGCTGTTTTAACCTAAGATTGTCAGCTAATCTCTTCAGGGATTCAGTGCCCTTCTCCATTTAGTAAGGGCACTGAATAGATTAGTGGTTCTTAAATTTAGCTAATCCTCAGAAACTCCTAGGGAGTTTTTTAGAAATACAGAGCTTACCTCCAGAGTTCATGTTCAGAAGGTGTAATATAAAACAACATTGTAAATCAACTATACTTCAATAAAATTTACCCCAAAAAAAAGGTTTAATGAGGTGAAACCCAGGTATTTGCATTTTTTTTGAAGTTCCCTAGATTATTTCTGATGATAAGCCAAGTTTGAGAATCACTACACTGGATAATACTTGGGGAGGTAGGCAGAGCATGTGACAGGGACTCTTGGTACTGACAGCTTGTAAATTCTCAAAAGGAATGTCCTCTACAAAGATATACAGAAATATGATATCCACCAAAACCTTGAAATCAAGTTCCTTAAGAAAGGGCCTGTAGTTTATTAATCTTTAATTTTATCACAGCTAAACTTTAAAATGAAAGTTACTCAAGAAAAAGTCCTTGAAAAAAGGATGTTCTATGCCACCTGCTAACAGATTCTTAAGTTTTTAAGTCACAGCATATATATTTCTAAACATAAAAACAATAAGAAAAAATATTCAGCTTTCTGTGAATTATTGGGGTATTCATTCATTCAACAAATATTTACTGGGCAAGTACTACAGGTCCAGCATTGTTCTAGGTGCTGGAGATAGAGCAGTGAACTAAAGTGACACAGATCTCTGTCTTTATGAAGCTGATATTCGAGTGATATCAAGCCAAGGAAAGTGATATCAAACCAAAGGAGGTACCACTTCATAGAACATACACACTATCAAAGCAAAGGCTAATTCTTGGAATTAAAGGTTTTTTTATCACAGTATTCTTACCTCCGACTCCTCAGGAAGCAATCTGAACTAGTATATTTTTTTAATTGTAACTAATTTATACAAAGCAGGCATAGCTCATTTTACATAACAGTGTCTGTCCCTGAAGCACTATGCATAAATAAAAGTTTAGCAAGCTGAATAATTTTAAATACATCCCTTGAGAAAGTAGGGGAGATTTTAGTTCTTTCAGGAGAACAGCAGTTATTGCCTTACTTCAGGATGTTCTACTGTGAGTCTTCTGGTAAATATATTTATTTTGGCAATTAATCTAAGATATACTGTTCAAGGTAAAAAGACAATTACAGGCTTTCCTGGTGGCACAGTGGCTGAGAATCTGCCTGCCAATGCAGGGGACAGGGGTTCGAGCCCTGGTCTGGGAAGATCCCACATGCCGCCGAGCAACTAGGCCCGTGAGCCACAACTACTGAGCCTGCGCATCTGGAGCTTGTGCTCCACACAAGAGAGGCTGCGACAGTGAGAGGCCCATGCACCGCGATGAAGAGTGGCCCCCGCTCACCGCAACTAGAGAAAGCCCTCGCACAGAAACGAAGACCCAACACAGCCAAAAATAAATAAATAAAATTAAAAAAAAAAAAAGATAATTACAAGAAGGTGAATAGTATAACTGCACAGAAGTGATGAAGGAATTGGTATACCTAGGTTTATGAATGCATACCAAAAAGGAACTCCCTAAGAGATATAAAACTAAATTCTGGGAAGGGCACGCTTAAGATGATGAGGGGGATTTTTTTCACTTTCCTAATTATACATTTCTCCACTGTTTGGATTTCCTAACATAAATATAAACATGTATCACTTCTATGAGCAACAAAAACAATAAAGACATTCCATGGGGTGGCAGGGGGGCAGGGGGGTGCAGAGAGGACAATTATCCCTAATTATTCTGTTTGGAAATGTGTGTATTGTTGTTTTCTAATATATATCATGGCTTTTCTTAAGACAGGGCACCCACGTTCTCCTCTTTTCTTCTATTCCTGTATGTTGCACATACTGCTTGCCTTTCAAATAAACATACTAACATACTCTTTCCATACCTGATGGAGGAATCATCATCCTACGATCTTGTTCCCAGGGAGGTGAAAGGGACCCAGTGTCAGAAGATGCTCTATGAGGATCAGTTAACCTATCAGAGCTTGATTCTCCTCTTTCATTGGTAATCTGATGGTCCAGAGGATTCCCTGGGCCTCTTGAGCCTAATTAAAGAAGAAAAATACAACTATGTTTTATCTAAAAAAGTATTACAAGATCCATCATCAAATAAAATCCAGACATTTTTAAAAAGGAAAAACAATCAGATTCCAACAAAGTTTCCCTAAGACACATTAGACTGTAACTCTATCCTACCAAAGACATTTCTAAGACAAAAAGGAAAAAATAATTTTGTCATGTACATAAGCAAACACTTGCCTATAAAATTCATTTTTAAATGTTATCACCATCATTATTTACACATAAAATCAGTGGTTAAACTGAAAATTATAACCACTAAGTCTGAAAAATAAGAGTAGAAAGTAAACTGCAAAGTAAGAGATGTCTATACCAGATGTAATAATTATAAAATCAGGTTTTTGTTGCTTAAAGTAATATGCCAATAGTCAAAAAGCGCATGATGCCTTTAAAACAGTCATCTTAGAGGCTAATATACCTATTTCAATATTTCTGAAACGACTCGAAGTATTTTTTTTTTTTTTTTTTTTTTTTTTGCGATACGCGGGCCTCTCACTGTTGTGGCCTCTCCCGCTGCGGAGCACAGGCTCCGGACACACAGGCCCCGGACACACAGGCATGGCTCACGGGCCCAACCGCTCCGCGGCATGTGAGATCCTCCCGGACTGGGGCACGAACCCACGTCCCCTGCATCGGCAGGTGGATTCTCAACCACTGCTCCACCAGGGAAGCCCTCGAAGTATTTTTTTAGAACAACTCTTTTAGAAATGTACTCAGATTAACTTAAGAGCCACTCAAAAAATTGGATCTTAATGTAACATGACTCTCTACTTCTGCCCCAAAATGATTTTAACCAGTCTGATTACAAACTTTATATCTGCCAAATAAATTTGGCTTTAAATGGCTTCTAGCAATTTCTAAATATCAAATTCACCTTCAAAGACAGCTCACAACTCTGAAGGCGAGTCTAAAACAAGAGTTTCAAAAACAACAGCACTGTCGAAATAAACACTTTGAACAAGGTAACACTCATTTGAATAAGAAAGACTGACATGCTAACATTTATAAAGAAGGGGAATCATTTTAAAGTTCCTTTCTTATGATCACAGAAAGAATGGTACCTCAATTAATAACCCATATTCAATTAAAATGAAAAATACAAATATAAAAAATTTTTTAACATTAAATAACAAAATGAATTAATATTTCATCTGTCATTGAGGGGGGAATGAGTTCAAAAAACAGTGTTAAAAAAACTGTTTTAATAGAAATCTTTCTACAATGCTTCCTACATTTCAGTACCTCCTTTAAAAGAAGAGACTAAAGCAGAAACTAACACACCACTGTAAAGCAATTATACTCCAATAAAGATGTAAAAAATAAATAAATTATAAATCTTAAAAAAAAAAGAGACTAAAACTAACATGACCTTTTCATGGTAACTTGTACAAGTATAACCGTTTTTTTTTTAATATGTAGTAATCTTTAAAATTGTCCTATCTACTCTCTTTTGTAGAGTCAGGAGGCCAACTGACTTTTATATCAGAACATCAACTTTTCCTTATTCCTTCTAGCATGTTCATCTTTCTAATCAGTTCATTAGAAGAAAAAGGCTGGGAAAGCAGAAAATTAAATCAATGAGACATGTGCGAGATTCCATTAGGCTGTTTGTCTACAGTGAAGGACAGATCTTTAAAGGAGACATTCAAAGGCTTTCTCCTGATTGTTTACTTCCAGAGAACAAAGTACAGGCCAAGTGACTACCAGGTGAAAAACTGCAAACATGAAAACGCTAAAGGTTAAGATTTTTCATTCAGTCCAAAAGTTATATACAGTTTACTCTAAAAAGAAATTATTTTCCTATACTCAACCTTATTCAAACATATATCTCATCCAAACTTTCAAAAAAGAAAATGATAACAAGAGGAAGGAAAAGAAAGGTCATTCTTCTTTGGTGGGCCACAGAAACTTTTAATTCAAAACAACTCTTTTTAAGACCTGCTGATAACTTACCTAAAACTTCTGTAGCTTTTCTAATGAATAGTAAAACACACTTGCAAATGCTAACCACACTGTATCTTGAAAGTAATTTAAAAAGAAAGGAAAGTAATTTAAATAGGAGAGGAGAAATCAAAGGTAATTTTTACTGTTATTCCAAATATTCAATTGACTACAAGCAATCCTTGACTTATGTCATTCAACTTCCAGTGATTCACATTTGCAGTTTTGCCAATTATATACCCTTATTTCTAGGGCACTGTTTTCCAGACTGCTGGCTACAACCCATTGTGGTACATGAAATTAACTTAATCTTAACTAGCATTCTTTTTTAATGAAATGGAATAGAACTGAACAGAAGATATCAGAAAGCATCAAAAATAGTAAGGGTAGTGCTATTTCATATGACTGGTTTCAATTACATTTATGTTGGTGTGTGTAATATGACATGATATAAACAGATTTGGTGCTAAAAACCTAAGACTCTTGATTTTGGAATACATAGGTTTGAATTTTGCTACAACTCAAGGGAAAATTTTAAAGTAACGACAAAGTAAACAAAATATAGTTGAGAGATCAAAAGAGTAAAACTCCAGATATATAGGTAACATCAGGGTAAGTGCTGATGAGGTAAATGCAGAAAGATCAATAGCTAATGCTTGGGCTTGAAGTGGCTCTGGAAATTCTCAAAAACACATAAGAAGGTAACAAAGCAGACAATTTGGGGTCAGCTTCTCAAAGTATTAACAAATGATTTAGGTCTCTTTTAGGTTCCCATCAAAACTCTGCCTTCAAGAGAGCACTTCTGAATTGCTTGTATTTTTTTTTTTTTTTTAAAAAGGCTCTTTCACTTGATTTTCTACCATGAAAAAGATCATGATAATAAGGTAAAAAAGATTTTTAAAATTCTATATTCCAATAATGTTTCATTAAAATACAATTTTATGTATTCTTTATAAAGTGATATATAGTATAATACAGTTTTTAAGAAGTTAAAATATGATTTTAAAAGATATATATCAAGTCCTTGAACAAAATGTAATCCATTATAACAGTGTTTCTAAGGGAAAAATATATTCAAATTAGATGTCACAGAGCTCCTTTCCAAACAAAAGTAACCCAGAATAAGTGCAAGGAATGCCTGTATTTTGCAAAGGTTTATTTTAAAGATCATTTTAAAGATAAGTTGAGATGAAAATATAAAGTAAGGAAGAAATCTAGAGTAATAAAGATGTTTAAACAATATACCTCTTCCTCCTCCCCCTGGAAGCAAAGGTGAGAGTCTGAGTGGACCCTCCAACAAAGTTGGAGGGGAGAGAAAAGCTCTCATTTCAGGTGAAGGTCGACCCAATGGTGAGGGACCATATGGGGAATGCTCTGGAATAATTAAAACAGCATATTTAAATTCATAGTTTCAATTACCTACACTACAGATTAGAATCCCATTTCAACAATTACCTTCGGGTCATTCTATTGCCAATTTAAGTTTAATCCCTGTCTTAAATACTAACCATGCCTTGGGTTTTGCTGATATGGGATAGAATTAAATATTGAACCCTCTGTTTTTAAAGTCTATCTACCAAATGGACACTTCAGTCAATAAAAACATCATCTTCTTGGTAACTAATACACTTGAATAACCATACAATATTAAGCAAAGGACATCATATTTTATAGTAGTAAGAGGACTTGAGGGGCATGAAGTTTGTTTGGTTTTGTTTTGTTTTTAATGGCAGTATGTTTCCAGATATTTAAGCTGGTGAAGGTTGTAACATGGAAGGGCTCTGTTTAAATCAGGGCCAGCCCCAGATAGGCTGTGTTGGGCCATGAATTACCTGAGAAAAGCTCACATTTTGAAAAGTAGGAAAAAAACCCCACAAAATACTCTGAAACATCAGAAATTACTTTTGATTCATCACCAGTGAAAATTCAGTTTACATAAAATAATTCATTAAATAAATCACTTTATCTATAAACCATATAACCAAGAAGAACCTTATCATTTTACAAACTTCACCATTCTCAAATAATGGTTATACTTCCAAAGATCAAAAATCAACAACATCAAAAAACAAACAAACTTAAATGCCACCAAAATAACACTTTTCAAAACATGTTAAATTTTATTATGTAGCTTATATAATATTCAAATATAGTTACAACAAAAGATCAAAGCATTATTTACCCTGAGACTTTTTTGCTTTAGATTCAGATAAAAATTCCTTCTGAATAATTCCCCCCACTCCAGATTTTGTTCCTATTTGAAATCCATAACAATCTTCTATTTTTTAATGTAGAAATACTTTCATTTTAATGAAACTGGACTCTCAAAAGTGATTTTTATAACTTTTCAACAGTTATTAAAAGGGGAATCTACCTATATAAAAATAAGTTTGTTTTCACTGCCCTAGAAGTTTAATTCCAATTCAACCAAAATTATTTGGAAAAATTTAAACTATTTGGAATAGTATGAGATCATAAAGATGCTAACTCATTAATGAATGGACAGAAATATTAAATACATCTTCCAAAGAACTGTTTCTTTTAGGGATAATTAAAGCAATCAAAACTCATATTATTAAGGTTTTCCCAACTTTTTAAAGAATACTTTCAAATAATTTAAAACCAGCTGTTTTAATTCTTATTTTTATAATCCAAGCAAATTCCAAAGAATAGTTAATATATAAACAGTCACAATGCTATTCCATTTAAGCAATCCTTATTCATTCTCCAAAAAAATAATTAAGGAGTACCTTACTATGTACAAAGCACTTTGCTTCTCAAGGAGCTCAAGGTACTAAACATACATTATCTTACCAAATGCCACTGAGAAAAGGAGGCAGCCATTATTTACATTATTGCTAGAGAACAAAACTCAGAAAATTGGGAGACCATGACAGAACTCAGATTAGAACCCTAGCTCCAAAATCTAAAATATTTATTAGCAGTGTTAATTCACACTAATATAAACTATATATGCAATATATATAAAAATATATGCATTTTTAAATGAGGGGTTAGAAAAAAAAAACTACCTCTGCCAAATGCTGTATTTGGAACATCAAGTGCGTAAGGATCTTTTTCTAAAAGTTCAAATTTAAACTCTGTTTCAGTTAATCTGCAAATAAAGAACAAACATCTCTAAGTTACTCATCCAAGAGAAGCACCCACATTTCAAGAAACTGCCACTACTAAGTACAAGCTACTCTTCACTATCTCAATATCTACATAAGAGAAAGAGATCCTTTAAAATTATTCTGATCAAAATACCTTTCCATATCCCCCACTATTTATTTTGGGGTAACATGTTCCTTTTTGCCTAGTAATAGTGATGCTTTGTTGAGGCTTGGAATTGTTTTGTTTTGTTTCTTCAAAAACAGAGTATAAAGAGTACTATATCACAGAATCCAAATTTTAGAAAGATCTTGAAGGGTCCTCCAAGGTCAACCAGTTCAAGTCTATTATTCTACAACTAAGGAAAGTGAAGCTAGCAGTTTAAATGATTTATGCAAAATGAAAGTACCAGGATTAAAACACAGGGCTCCCAGCTCTGAGTCCCATATGCTTTCCATTATAATGTTATCCATATGATTCCAATCATAACATACAATTGGAATCTGATTAACTCATCCTACTATTTTACTCCTAAATTTTTTATCTGAAAAATATGACATTTTAAAAGAATCTTATTTCTAGTTCTTGACCATCAGATCTGAAATGAAACATTTAATCATTCAGTTTTCATTTGTGAGTAGAAAAGACAAGCAAGAAGACTAAAACTAATACTGGATAATGTTAATAGTACATTCTGTCAAGAAATTATAACACTATGGGAAGACTTTTACAATCTTCATAGAAAAGCGTTTACTCTTCCCTTCGATTGTACACTGTACCCGTTTATCCTCCTATTCATTTTGTTATTGTAAAGCAATGCCACCCAATGCAATAAAACCAGGGAAAAAGAGAAATAATAAACATTCTATCCACTTATTCATTAAAAGATGCTAATACTCTGAGAAGTACTATATCAGAGAGATTCATCCTGTCTATCTCCATCTCTGGTAATCTCCTGCTACCTACACTGGTTTAAAAAGGAAAAAAAAATTTTAAGTTACTTTTTACAAAAGAACCTGTGAAAAGTTTCCTTCTGTTAGAGTAACCTCTCCAAGACAAGTGTTTCAAACAAAAATCTAGTAACTCCTAGTAAAACTAATAGATACTTTACCACTAGATATGTTGGGTTCACTGAAAGCTTTCTTGTTTATCCTTATAAAAGTATTAACTAATTACTAAAATGGCAACTAAGAATAAAAGTCATAACTAAAGTTTTTAAAGTATTCCCACTAACATACTTACTTTTGTCTATTGTGAGCATTTTCTTTCCTTAAATCATTGAGGTTTCTTTCAGTAGTTCGAGCTGCCAACTTAAGGAAAATAATATATCTTTAAAAACATTTATGAAAACTTAAAAGATAAGCATATATAAATATCTCAATAATGGCATACAAATATCCCAGTCACTTAAGTAACTAAGTATCCATTTCAGTAAACTCAATGTAAAAAAATTCTAATTCAGAAAATTATTTTAAAAGGGAATGAGTTTCATATAACCAGAAGACATGAGCCTAAGGCTGCAGTTTAATCATGTACTTGCAAGAAATGCTTTTAGCTAGATGTGAAGTCAAGGATTAGTATTATTTGGTGCTGTAAATATCCAAATAAAATGACAAGAGCAATGTAACAGGACCCAAGCTTAGGAATTGAGACTCAGGATCATTATGCATGGCCGCATTGGCTATGGAACAAAGTAACCGTCTCTGGAAAGAAATCACTATAATTCTGTGAACCTATAAAGGTCTAAAACAGTTTCAGAGCTGGTAAAGGCCATTTTTTTTAATGGCTGAATATAATCAAAGCATGCTGTGTGTTTATTAAGTACACAGCACTGTACAGATATATTCCTTTAGTCTTTTACATTTGCTTAGAGACACTTTCATTTAATAAAAATCAGAGTATATATGTTTTAGAAAAAAAAGCTTACACTTATACCAAGAACATGCAATATACCCAAATAGTTGTGGGCAAAATTAAGCTTGTATAGAATACTGCATGTTTCCCAGTTATTCTGTGGACTCTCCAGATTACAAGCAGCAGGGTGTGGAACATCAGACCTGCCAGATTAATGCAATCCACTAGAGCAAATGTAACAATCGCAAAAAGGTAGGTAAATTAACTCAGTCTATAACTATAACTTTTTACAAGTAAAAAGAACTATATTATCAAATGTGTTCAAATGTGTTCACTTAAAATGGTGAACTGCACCTGAGAACTGACTTTAACTAGGCAAATATTCACCAAAACCACATTTTGGCACTCAATATCAAAAAGATTCCATGTGTAAATCTTTTTCTGATATATAATTATATAATCAATTTTGTACTAACAAAAAAGAATACTACAACATAACAATTTTAGTTAACAAAATACCAATTCATTTAACTTTTAATAATGCAGAACTAAAATCATTTCTAAATGTTGTCTATAGTGTAACATATTTACTATTAAGCATATGGCAAAAAAAATGCATAGTTAAGTCAAAAGTAAGTTCTACTCTGATTATAGTATCGTATATATTAAAGATATACCTACAACAGAGAAATATAAAAATAAACTGATGGCAATGATTCATACTTGAAAAGTTTATACACAAAGGTTAGCAAAAACTGTAATTACAGTGAATAACTGCACTGTATTCCAAAACATTCGTATTCAGATATTAAATATTTACAATATACAAAAAAGATTCTATTAGGAACAGGTGTTGTGGAAAATGAAACAGTCCCTATAAGCGTAAATCTGTGGTAAGGACAAATATAAATGACCATAGTACCTGCCACGGGATACAAAAACGCAAAGTACTATGACAGTTTGAAGGAAGAAAAGATTAAATCTAACAGGATGCAGCAAAGAAATGCTCAATAGAGAAAGTAACATCTGAAATTATGAAATTATGTATAACAGTAAAATAGTGGAAACAAAGTTTATAAAATGAGAAAGGTTTATATAAATTATAAAACATTCATAAAAAATATCTATGATACATTAAGAAAGCAGGTTATAAAACGTTAATATATGATTTTGTTTTCTTAAACATATATATGTGCTTTATGTCTAAATGTATCCAAAAAAGTATGGAATAAATTAAAGTAATACTGCTGATTACTTCTTTGTACTTTTCTACATGGTATGAACTTTTGTTCATAGTATATATTATTTTTATAAAATCTGAAAAATATCTTTTCAATTTGAGACATGAAGGGCATATTTTCTGCATGTTGTAATTTAAAGTCAATGTCATTATTTACTAAATAAGAGATTCAATGTATTGAAAAGAAAAAGTACAAGACTTATGAATCTGAAAGGTCAATGTTTCAATTTCCAATCTTCCCTCTCTAATCACGTGACCTTGGGCTATTTCCTCACCAGTAAGACCTGAATAATAATACCTATTTTACAGAGTTACAGTGTGGATTGAATGAGTAATATATGTAAAATGCCTTTAAGTGCAGTGCCTAGAACATAAGAGATATTAATAAACATCAGTTCCTCTCCATCTTGAAAAAATAATTTGCATCTGAGTATTTAGAAAGTGGTGAGAGGGCTTCCCCGGTGGCGCAGTGGTTGAGAATCCGCCTGCCAATGCAGGGGACACGGGTTCAATCCCTGGCCCGGGAAGATCCCACATGCCACGGAGCAACTAAGCTCGTGTACCACAACTACTGAGCCTGTGCTCTAGAGCCCATGAGTCACAACTACTGAGGACGCTTGCCGCAACTACTGAAGCCCATGCACCTAGAGCCTGTGCTCCACAATGAGAGAAGCCACTGCAATGAGAAGCCCACGCACCGCAACGAAGAGCAGCCCCCGCTCACCGCAACTAGAGAAAGCCTGTGTGCAGCAATGAAGACCCAACAAAGCCAAAAATAAATAAATAAAATTAAAAAAAAAAGAGAAAGTGGTGAGGAGTGGTGGAGAAGACTAAATTCATTTCCAAGCCCAGCTTATTAATTCAAAAACAAATCTTCACTTGACCACTCAATACAGAAGCATATAAAAATCTCAAAATTGGGAAGGATCTTGATATTCAACACATATAATCTCTCACTGTAAGCTGAAATCTCCATTCCAAGAAACATCCATGCCTAAAAAAAAAAAATACCTTCCAAGCTTCAGTATAACAACAGTGATAATTTAACAGTTAATATCTACTGAGTGATTACTATATGTCAGGTACCTGGCTAACAGAATTATCTTATTTAACCATCACAATAACTCTATGAATAGGTACTAATGATATCTCTGTCTTTAGGTAAGGAAACTGGTGGTAGGTGATAGAGTCAGAATATCAACCAAGACAGGTTGACTCCAGACCCCATATTCACCCACTGTGCAAACTGCTTCCCGTTGAAGACTGCAAGGGACAAGTCTTCCAAAGGCCAGCTATTAAGAATAGTTCTTCATTTTAGAGGGATCATCCTGATCATTTGTCAAAATCTACATGCTTATCACTTCCTCATACAGTTCCTCTGGAGCACTGACATGTCATTTCTCGTGATGGTCTTTTTCTTAATGTGTAACAAGTAATTCAACAATGAGAAATCAGATACCTGAATTGTATAACTTTTAGAATTAGGAGGGGCTCTAGATTATTACTTAGTACAGTCCCATTGTTTTACAGATGAGTAAACAGGCCCAGAGAATTTTAAGTAATTTGTCCACAAGTAATTAGTTGACAATCCAGTGCCTGAAACAAGTCCATGAAAACTACCTCACCTCCCCCAAAGAGTATAAGCTCCTTGCAAAGAAGCAATGTGCTGAAAGCGGAGAAGAAAAGGTCAGATTTTGTGAATAACTGTATCATAACGAAGTATGTTCATAAGGAACACAATTTCACTACTGGTGAAATTAAAAGAAACTGATTTCTTTAAACATCACCTATTTTCTCAGTTTTAAAAGTGTACTTTTTACACTGCTCATTTAAATTAGGAAAAAGAACAATTTGATGAAAAAGCCTAAGAAAATTTAATACTTACCCAATTATCATGTGCTTTTTTCTCATGAGAAATAATCTGAAAAAGAAAGTCATTAAAATAGTACTGATAACAATTTTTTTCAGTAAAAAACATTCACACCTACCACTATGATTTAGTACGCAACTCATACACTCAAAAATAACTCAAGCATCTCTAAAAAGTCAGCAAGTAACATTTTAAAGCAAATTTTCATATACATATGATCTACTCTAGCATACGTTTAAACAAAAACTGAATGTAAAGACAACTAAAATTTTTGTCTAGTAACATTTCTATTTTACACAATCATCAACTACAATAGGAGGTGACAATTAAGAGACAACTAGCCAGACTAAATATAAGCCCCCAATGCTGATATACGTTTATTTATTTATGCAACCCAAATTTCCAAATCAGCATCAGTTCACATGGCAACTTTAAACAATATCTCGTTCCAGAATCTCTGCCTTCCTAGAAATGTTCCACAGCCATGCGCAAAACCTTAAGAGAGTAACTATACTCCTGCATCAAAACAGATACCAATTCAAACAAACCACAACTGTTTTAAGTCACACACACACACACACACACACACGCACGCACGCACATACCTACCTGTCCTTGATAAGAATGAATGGTTCTCTCCAATTCTTCTTCTAGATCTTTGGCTCGCTTTCTATAAAGAACAAATAATCATTCTACTATTAACATATACTAAGAAATGACAGAACACACTGTCTCTACTGAAA
This sequence comes from Lipotes vexillifer, assembly GCF_000442215.2. Taxonomy (NCBI): domain Eukaryota; kingdom Metazoa; phylum Chordata; class Mammalia; order Artiodactyla; family Lipotidae; genus Lipotes; species Lipotes vexillifer. The sequence goes on from NW_006792683.1 coordinate 274,509, forward strand.
ATATTAATTAAAACACCTAGAGTGCTTTGTTTCATGTAACTCTAGAACTCCACATGTTAATCACCTTTACGAGGTTCTAAAGTACATTTTTTCCTGATATAATTTCAACATTAATTAAGCTTTAGGAGTACTACTACTTGGGTTTACCTAAATCAAGATCATGAAAAGATTAGATGGTATACTGGCTCATTTTTATTTTTAAGAAGCATAGTACTGGGAGATTTATTCAGACTTCATATAATCTTAATAGAACTCTAGGAAATTAATGATCTGTAAGAAATAAATTGTTATTTATTACCTCTATAAGACTAAAAAGACAATTCCTTCTTTTGGATAAAATTCAAGCTTACTCTTCCCAATGTCAAATGAAGTATCACAACTATTTGGAATACTGTTGAATCTTGCCACTTATTTTCTCTGGGTTTTTATTATATCTATTATTGTACCTTAGCTCAGTGAGGATTGAGCTAAGGTGAAAACCAGACTTATGGTCTTATAAACACTTCTTTATAACTTTAATTAAGGCTTACTCTCCTTTTGGTGGCATACTTCTCAAATTGATTAACATTATATACATTCTTCCCCATGTGAACCAAAGAGGAAAGACCTTAAAATTAATCACATTCATAAAGTTCTTAACATTAACATAAAATAGGATCACTCACATTCAAATCCAACTAATGTGAGAGATTTAAAATCACACACACTGACAGAAAAACTTTTCCTTTTTATATTTTCCGTATAATTGCATAATAGCAAGACATCTAACTGAAAAATAATGAATCAAAAATATGTGGGATTTTTTTGGTTGCTTTATTATTTTTTCTGGTATTGGGCTTTTGGATACTCTTCACCTCAAAAGAAAGGGGTAAAATATATTCAATACCTATAGGTCTCCAGCTCTTCGGCTGCATGGCTGATCTTTTCATCTGCTTTGGAAAGTTTCTCCTCTTTCTCTAACCGGTAGTTTTCCTCTGCTGTTAACTTCCTTAAAACAAAAAGTGTTTTATTTCTTTTACTATATGTCATAAAATAATCAATAATCAATTACTGCTTCCCATAAAGCAATCTGCAAATACCAGTAAAAACATCACATGCAAGAAAAAAAAAGTGCACCTGAGTGTGGAATTTAATATTATAAACTCAAATTGTAAAGCACCTTGTCTAATACAGTACTAGTAATATAGAAGTTTCAAGTTTTCTATAAGAATTTATCACAGAAATAAGATTATCAAAGGTAAATATTAATAAAAAATATTATGATTCTATATTATTTACCAAGCTTTCTAGTATAAAGAAGTATTACATTTATTAGACAAGAAGTCACCAACTAATGAACTATGTTTCAATAATTTTTAAATTGATTATTAGTTGTTAAAATAGTGATTGGGCTTCCAGGCCAGGACACACGCACATGCACACACACACACACACACACACACACACACACACACACACAAATGAACCCAAAGTAAATAAAATTTAGTGTCCAACTTACTACTTCTACTTAACAATAATAGCTAATTTAATGAGCCCTTCAGCATGTGCCAGAAACTCTTCTTTCATCTCTATATATATTATCCTATTTAATTATCACAATAGCTCTACAAGGGTACTGTTGCGCTTCCCCAGTGGCGCAGTGGTTGAGAGTCTGCCTGCCAATGCAGGGGACACGGGTTCGTGCCCCGGTCCGGGAAGATCCCACATGCCATGGAGCGGCTGGGCCCGTGAGCCATGGCGGCCAGGCCTGTGAGCCATGGACGCTGAGACTGCGCGTCCGGAGCCTGTGCTCCACAACAGGAGAGGCCACAACAGTGAGAGGCCCACGTACCGCAAAAAAAAAAAAAAAAGAAGGGTACTGTTTACAAAAAGAAAAATGAAGCCCAGAGAAACTAAGTAACTAGACCAAGGCATACAGTCAGCAGTTAGTGACTCCATTATACTACATCACCCATGTTGTTTCACACGGTATCATTAATAACACTGGTCCCTCAAGATATACTTGTTGAAGGCCACAGGAAAACATATTGGGAGTCCTCCTACCTATGGATGCCTCACCTTTTTCATGAGCTTTGGGGAAGAACATGACAAACCACTGAAGAAATTCTACATGTCAACAATAAATGTTTTATATTCCACACACTACATTACCTATTGCTTAGGAAGCACTCCCCAACTCAATCGTTTCACAGGTGTTATAAGAAAATAAGTCATCTCCTTAGGAAAAGCATGAAAGTGTAGTGGGCTTGGAGATGGAAGAGAGGTGTATTCTTACTGTATAGACTGTATGGTTAAAAATGGCCAGAAATTTATGACACCCCTCCAGTTGAGACATAAAGTCTATGAACCCTCCTCTTGAATTTGGGTGGGCTCATAAATGATGGAAATTGAGAACTGAAAACATTTCAAACTAATGAATGAAATTGCAATGTGAACAACATGCATACAGCTAGGATTTCTGCTCAGCTTCCCATCCTTGCTTTGAGTATCTACAGAGAATACTTTTTTTCTTTGGAAGTTTAAACATCACTCATTAAATTTCTATAATCAAACATATATTTTTTTGTTCAAAAGATACACTCAAAAGTATTCCTTTCATCTCAAATAATCCCTGTTATGTCCAAAATTTACTCACAGTATCTTTCATCCTAACCTAAAAAGAAGGACTCATTCCTAGGTTTACTGACAGAAACCATGAGGCTACCCTCATAGTAGCTCTTCCATTTAGTCAAGTTTATTTCTCTTTTATGCCTGGAGCAGTCCCAAGTGGCCCAGAAGTCCATGATGAATAGAAAGGTTGTAAGTTCTGAACTGAATCCAAAGCATGATTGAAGTACACAGCTTGGTAGTCAAAGAGCCTAACAAATCACCTAGCATCCTGATGTCAGTGAAGTTTTAATATTCTCTACCAGTTTCCGAACACATACAATAGAATCTCATTATTCCCACTAGTTATGGTCTATAAAGTCACCACAAATCCTAAATTAGCAAATACTGCTCCTAGGGGAAATACAGGGTTAGAGTCCTATGACCTCTGATCACAGCACTTTTATCATTAATACATAACCCTGTTGTATGTATTTCTGGTTAAAGACACCTTATTTAATATATACTGCTGATTCATAACAAGGAACTCATGGCCCACAGCATTATAACTCATGCCTGAACAAAGTTTATCTGCACATGTATTTTCTCTAGAAGGCGCACCCCTGCCTTCCTGCACTTAGCAACGCTAGACAGCACTTCAGTACTACACTTGGGGGCCATTTTAAACAGCTAAATCACCAAAAAAATAAAAAATTAAGATGTGGCCCTAAATAAAGAACACTTGTTTACAGAATGAGAGCTGAAACAAGAAGGCAGAGTTCTTGTTTGACCTCAACTGGGAACATGCACACTGGGCAATTCAAATTTTCTGCCATTCTGTGCAAGTTTGCAAATGACCACTAAAGCTTTGCAAGTATTGATTTTTTTTTAAAGATTTTTTAATATACATGTTTATTTATATTTATTTATTTTTGGCTGTGCTGGGTCTTCATTGCTGTTCATGGGCTTTCTCTAGTTGCGGTGAGTGGGGGCTACTCTTTTGTTGTGGTGCGCGGGCTTCTCACTGCGGTGGCTTCTCGTTGCGGAGCATGGGCTCTAGGCATGTAGGCTTCAGTAGATGCAGCACACGGGCTCAGCAGTTGTGGCTCGCGGGCTCTAGAGCACAGGCTTAGTAGTTGTGACACATGGGCATAGTTGCTCCGCAGCATGTGGGATCTTCCCGGCCCAGGGCTTGAACCCGTGTCCCCTGCACTGGCAGGAGGATTCTAACCGCTGCGCCACCAGGGAAGTCCCACAAGTATTGATTTTGGGTTACAAATAAATTTTCACAAGTAGGTGAATTTACAAATACAGAATCTACGAATAATGAGGATCAACTGTAAAAACTTCCATTAAGTTATAAAGAGGCTTGAAAGTCTGTTACATTTTATCTCCTTTAATGACAAAAAAACATGTGATATAGTGTTATTTGGAAATCTGGTGTCTCCAGATATTTTATTTCCTTTAATGATGAAAAACATGTGATATAGTAGTATTTGAAAATCTGGTGTCTCCAGATAGGTATCTCAAGGGTCTTCTGTGTATCTACGCATTCAAGCATCAGCATGCATACACATACACATAAACACACACACACACACACACACACACACAAACACACACAATCTTTCACTACAATATATAAAGCACTAAACATATTTATTCATATATTCAACAAATACTTATTGAATTAACTACCATGTGCATAGTTTCAGGCACTGGGAATACAGAAGAGAAGAGAATGAAGTAATTATCTCATGGAGTTTATATTTAATGTGGGGAAGATTTAAAAAAAAAAGATAATCAATCATCAGAGGATAATGAAGAAAAATAAAGCAAGATACAAGATAAGGGGATAGGAAGGGGCAGGTATTATTTTAGATACAGTAGCCAGCGAAAGATTCTTTGAGGTAACATTTGAACCTAGACTCAAGTGAAATGAAGGACTGAACCTTACACAGGGGAATAACCACTCCAGGCAGAAGGAACAAGTGCAAAAGGCCCTGAGCTACAGATGTGCTTGGCATGCTAAAGATCATCAAAAAGGCCAGCATGGCTGGAAGATAGTGAGGGAAAAAGAAAATGAATAATCTAAAATTAAAGAGGTAGCAACAGGCCAGATCTTATAGGGTCTTGGAGGCCATGATAAAAGCTGTGGATTAAATTCTGAGTGTGATGTGCAGGCACTTGGAATTTCCAAGCAAGAGAGTGACAATACCCACAATTTATGTTTTAGAGGGCTATGCTACTGAAAACACATGCAGGAAGTTAAGAGTGGAAAGATGGAGACCACTCATGAGGCTACTGCAATAAACCAGGTACTAACAGATGATGGCTGGGATCAGAATAGCAGTGTGGGAGGTGGTGGAAAGTGGTCAGATTCAAGACATAGGAAAGCTGACAGAATCTGACAATTGACTGAATGAAAGAGAGAAGGCAAGGATGGCTTAAGCACCTGCCCTGAACAATTCAGCAAATGACACTGCCTTTTACTGAGACAAGGAACACTTGGGCTGCAGCAATTTACACAGGGGAGAGGAATCAGTTTCATATATATCTGAGATGGAATTAATGGATAGTTCAATTAGTAAGATGTCCACCCAGATTCCCAGACCCAGCTTGCACTATTGGGAAGTTTAATTAGCAATAATTTGCTGACTACTTATTAGAAGTTAAAGAGGATTTTGTGAACCAGACTGGAAAGTCTACTATCATTTATATTTTCTTCCTTGAAGAAAAATGTGTCAAAATCAAATAACTTTCTTAAAAATAAATTGATGAAAAGCAACCCAGTCATAAATTGAGAACTGTGAATAATCACATAAGCTGCATGCATATGCAACATTTTTAAGCTACTTTACTTCCCACTCAGTGGAGTTACCAACATAATTTTTATTACCTGTGAAGTGTCATTTCATTTTCTTGATACAGTTCAGTGATTACTTTAAGTTTCTGCTGAAGCTTTTGAGTCTCACTTTCAAACTGTGTATTTTCTGACTGTAAAGATGCTTGTTCTGTCTGGAGATTATTAATACACTCTACAGAAAAAGTTTTTAAATCACAATTAAAGGAGCAAATATTCTGAGTTGCACAGTAACATTTCATAAAAATAAAAATTACCAAAAATAATTAATAAACTAAATTCTTTGCAACAGAAAATCTATAAGGTATTTTGTTCACCTAAAAACCTTTTAACATTTTAAAGAGTTATATAAATTATTATAATTTTTTTTATTATTTAAAGATTTACTTTAAAAAAAAATGTCCTAAAACCTTCAATATTCTAATTCTAGCATCTAATTTTCAGTTTAGGAGACAAAAGCCACTAAAATTCTCAAAGTTTTGATGATGAGGGTTTTGAAGGCAAATATTTTAGTTCAATATTTTCCATGAAACTACTTCCACATGATGAATAATGCATGTTTTTTATCTAGTAAAAACTTTATCCATTAATACTTAACTTCAACCCAGCCTCTTTTTAAGCCAAAATTTTGATATATGTTATAAATCAAGCCAGAAATTTGGATCTTCTGATAACAAATGCTCTAAAGTCTTGCTAGCTTAAACCATATCAAGACTGGAAAGAAAAATACCAATTTTAGCTTTGTTTCAACCTAAAAGAATTATCTATGGAACTAAAATTAACAATTCTAATTTATTATGAATATTTTATAGTTAGTGCAACCACTGTTTTTAAAACCTTATTACTCTTCCAACATAACTTAACTCAACTCCTCTAAGACTGAGGTGATATCTCCCCAAAAGTGTGTATGAATCACCACTATACCATATATCTTAAAACAAGGCAAAACACTCTGCCTAAAGAGGGCAGTTTCAAAATCATACTAACAAGCATTAAAATTTTATTTACATGTAATAGTATATAATTATTCTAAAACATCTATTAATTAAAGGTACACACCAAAATGATAGTTTAAGTAAATACCTTAACATTGAATGATTAAATGTGCAGGAAATTGTCCACATCTGTCTTTCCACAGAAATTTAAAAATCTGTATCAGTTAAAAAGTCTGTTGACCTTCGCTTTAAGCCATTGCCACTGTTAAGTCTTAACAATTCTTAACAAGCCACTGTTATGTCATTTAACTGACATTAATGTTGGACATTATCTCTATTAAAATTGGATCATCCCTACTTTTTTTTTTTAAATTAAACCAACAGTTAAATCTTCATTATACTTTTGTACTTCTACCTTAACTATTTTGTTTCAAATCCTCTGTATCTTAAAAGAGGACTGTAAATGATTACCGAAAAAGGCAAGATCAGAGGAGAAACAGTTTAGAAGAAAACTTTCCTGTTATGAATAGAAGATCAATTATAGAAATTAATCTTTCATGACCCATTAAAAAAAAGAAAGATTTGGAAGAAGCATACAAACACAAAGTCTCCAAATACTACTTTTAGAAAATAATAACTTGCCAAGAAATTTTATTAAGTGATGGGGTAACTGGTGAGCAAATTCCTTGCTATTCTAGCACTTACTACAGTTCCTCACTGAGAGCCTGTTAATGTACTAAAATATGGCTTCCTTGAAAGCAGGCTCCATATCTTTTCCTCCTGTAAATCTCCCATGGCTTTTAGCACTATGCTTTACATATAGCAAAACGTTATTTTTAAGTTAATATTAATGTTTTTCAAAATCCAAAAATAATCCAACTACCAGTATCGTGTGAATAGGGCAATGATAATTTTATAAATAATCTGTATCTCTGGTGGTTCAACCTTTTCAAAAAGTGTCTTATTATAAATACAGTTCACTTATTTGAGAAATTTTTGAAAATACAGATAAGTACAAAGAAAACAGAAAACTGTCCCATATTCAAAGAGAATCATGGTTGACATTTGAGAATGTCCTTCCATTATTTTTTTATGCTAACAGTTACGGTGAATTTTTTTTTTTTTTACAAAATGGAATGCCACTTATATCAACTTTAAAAAATTTCAAACATAACTAACTGCATTTGTTTACTTTAGGGAAAAAACACTATCAGCAAAATAAATTAAAATCTTTTCAATAAAAAAAACTTCAGTTCTACAGGTCTAACATCATTCCTGTATGTGCTAATATAGTATGCATGTACATTAAAGGAAAAAACTATTCTATAAAAAGTTCTGTTAAATACAGTAGTACCACTACTAAAAATCAATTTTGCAGTTAACGAAGATTTTTTTTAACATCTTTACTGGAGTATAACTGTTTTACAATGTTGTTAATTTCTGCTGTATAACAAAGTGAATCATCTATACATATATATATATATCCCCATATCCCCTCTCTCTTGCACCTCCCTCCCACCCTCCCTATCCCACCCCTCTATTAACATTTTTAATTTGCTACTTTTTAACCACTAAAACCATACCACACGTATGACACTGAAATTCAAAGTAAGTAGTTTTACATGTTTTTTAAAATAATGCCATTAATTTTATATAAATATGGAGAAAATGATATGGCTTTACCAACAACAATAAAACCTCACGACTAACTTTTCAGATAACCAACAAAAGTAAAAGTAAAAAAAAATCAAATTGTATCTCCCCATAATTGATTCAATTAATGTACCATTCTCTATAAGATGTATTTATTTAGAAAAACTTTATAAGTATGTAGATTACCTACCTGTAAGCTCTTCTTTTGTTTTATCAACTTCGGATAATTGAGTGTAAATTTGGTTTCTTTCTCCTTCTAGGGTTTTTAAAGAAGCTCTTAACTTCAAAGAATGGGAGAAGGAGAAGGAAGAAAAGCAACATTAATCAATTATACCAAAAAAACAAAAAAATCTCAATACACCATCCCAATCCCTTGAAGCTCTTTTACACTCTGATGAAATTATTGCCTAGACTACACAAACCAACAATGTAGCTTCCATCCTGGAAAGTTAGCAAAGTCATCAATAGTTGTAAATCTCCAAACAGGAACAGAGAAGATCAGTGACAGATGCTTGAATAGTGGCTATCTGCTTTCAGCACATAAGATTTTTTTTTCGTTTTTTGTATTTTTTTTTTTTCTTTCCCCTGCAGTAGAAGCTTTGGAGTCTTAATGACTGGACTGCCAGGGAAGTCCCAGCACATAAGTTTTGATTAAAGCAACCTTCAAACTACATTACCAAGACTTCACATAGATCAATAAAGATCAGGACGCCACTACTAGGATGAAAAAGGTTAGGGATAAACCACAAGAAAATGAATCTAATACCTACTTCTCAAAATAAGATATTAGGCAATAGGGGATCAGAAAATACTGAGACCAGAGGATGAAGAATGCACAAAGAGGGAAGTATGGGAGAATATATAGTAAACATTCTTAATATATTCCTTATCCAAAGAAACGAGTGTATACCTGAAAAATTTTATGATAAATTCTAAAAATTAACAATATGAATTTTATAATAACAATAGTTACTATAAAAAAGAAAAAGCAATTGAAGAAAATTCTGATCACTTCTAAAAATTCTATCACTTCATGGTAACTATAAAATGGACTTTTAAAAGTTACTAGGACATATGGATGTTTATTTCTTTGTCTATATTCTTTACATTTCTGTAGTAATGCAAACCTTAGCAGCATGAATCAGTTTCTTCAAAGCTCCTTTCGGTTGATTATCTACAGTGAAAAACAAAAACATAATAATAAATTGAGAAAACAGTGCAATGCCACAACAGACATTCAAATGATTTTATTAGTTCACTCAACTAGAGCCTTATAATCCGTCTTCTTGCTACAATAAAGAATTTAATATAAGGCAGAACAGCCTCGAATCTGCTCCCAGGAAGCTAAACTAAAAAAGCACTGGAAGTACCATAGTATCATCTAACAAGGTTCTTCACCACTAACTCCAAGAACAGAGTTATAACAGGGATTTGGTATTCACCTAAATCCAGCCCACCGTCTCAATTATTCTTAGAATCCTTCAGCTTACAAAATATGAGTGGAATTATACTCCAAATTACAATAACATTAAAAAGCATGAGTTTTCTCATTAGAAAAAGAATTATTTCTTACAAGATAAAGCAGAAGTGAAAAAGTATAAACAGAACTATATGTATTTACTTTGAAATGTACTTTTCTTCCAACACATTAATGCTATCATCAAAGAAAATCTTTTAAAAAATCACACCTTCTCCTTAATATTTGTTAATTATACAGGGGATGGAGGGAGAGAAAAGAGAAAGGGCACTGAAGTCAGAAGAACTATCATTGAGGGAAACGGGATGAAGATACGTGAGACTTCTCTGTACTGCTTTTACAACTTTCTGTGAGTCTATAACTATGTCAAAACAAAATGTTCTTTTTTTAAGTCAAAGAAATTGGTTTGAAAATACATTAAGTGGCTATAGTGAACCTAACTTTTGCTGAGTTTCCATTCTGCAACCAACAATGGCAATAAGAATTTGGGATGGCCAAGATTAAAGTACTGTAAACATCTGAACCATCTAAAAAAAAGGTATCCTGAGGCATTCCTTTATATAACACTCATTTTTCAAACTACTCACCCAGCCATTTGATCAGTTTACAGTACAGGGAAAAACAGGCATGGAAAAAATGATTATGATGCAATGTGAAGAGTGCTGTAATGTACAACATATAAAAAGAACAGAGAGGAAGAAGGCTGAAGGTCTATCTGAGGGGCTGAAAAAAGATTTACTGAAAAGGTGTTATCCCAGCCGAAACAACCATAAGGGATAGTGAGAGAGGGGCAGAATATTACACAAGTATATAAAGAACATGGCGCACATGGGGAACTAAAAGGAAATACAAGAGTCAGTCATCGTTTTCGGTAAAAGAGGATAAGTCATGACTTAATACCTAAGTGCGCACCATTCCCTGAATCACTCTTCATTTCCAATTCCAAGTTATCATCATCTGTTATGTCTTCTCCAAGCACAGCAGCCCAGTCTTTCATCTTTTGTAAGCGCTCAGTCAGAGACTTGACATTTAGCAAAGGGGGAAAAAAAGAGAGAGGGTAATACCTTATGCTAACAGCTTTACAACTTCTGAATGCATAGTTGTAGTCTAAAAATCAGTCCACATAGATGACGGTACAGGAGCTCTTATTCTCCACCTGGCATAAAATATGTGAACACTCTCAAAAACTAACATTTATTTACTATTAAACTCTGCAAGTTAAAAATCAAGACTGGTTATTCCTAAGTCAAATACAATACTTGATAATGGCCCATTTTTGCTAAAAGTATCACATGGCTATAAAGCAACAAAACACTTCTTACGTGATGTTTCTCACTTGCCATAGTAAGAGTGGTCATTAGCATGAGAGTCAATTTTGTGTGAAGTCAAACAAATCCTCAAGTAAGGTACATGATATATGAAAAAAATCACAGATTTCACAGATTAAATTTATTCAAGTAAACAACTAGCTGAGGAGCTCAACTGACATAAAGAAAAGGAAATTATAAAAGAGAATCTGAATTGGAACATTAGAGGTTTTCCAACAGTACTTTTTTGAATTTTCTTAAATAAAGGAAGATTTTCTTAAACCATAGAGAATAAAATAGACTGTCCCACATATTTCTGTGGAAGGACCCACCTAAAAAAACCCATTCTGCTCTACAATTTCCACCCTTCGATCTCCTCCCTCTTGAGTTCCAGGCACAAATATCATGGCCTACAACTTTGAGTAGAGCTTGAGATTAGCATCTCATTCTTGTTCTGTTAGGAGGAGTCCCAAGTTCTTTAGTAGAGTAAGTTTAGGGAAAAAAAATAAAACAACAAAAAAAAATAAAACAAATTATGACTACAAATCCTAAAGATGGAATCTTAAAAACATCCTTAGTAGCAATGTAAATAGCATAAATGTATGGCTTTCAAGATGAAAACATCCACTTCACTGTGCAGATTACAGAATGTTAATTGTACAGCTTATTAGTATTTACACTTGAGTATCTGTTTGCAGTTTGAAAGTATAAGATTTAAAAGAGTAGGCAGGTGGACATATATACACTACCAAATGTAAAATAGATAGCTAGTGGGAAGCAGCCGCATAGCACAGGGAGATCAGCTCGGTGCTTTGTGACCACCTAGAGGGGTGGGATAGGGAGGGTGGGAGGGAGATGCAAGAGGGAGGAGATATGGGGGTATATGTATATGTATAGCTGATTCACATATAAAGCAGAAACTAACACACCACTGTAAAGCAACTATACTCCAATAAAGATGTTAAGAAATTAATTAATTAATTAATTAATTAATTAAATTAAAGGGTAGGCAGGAAAAAGTGGTAGGAGGGAGAGACGGGGCGTAGGAAAAAAAAAAATCAACAAATCCGAATAGTAATATCAACTATTTTATTCCTATTGGAGTCAAATTTCAATTAGATTTACTTAAAGTATTCCTCTCTGTAAAAGTACATGTATCAGTTAATCTAGTATTAAAGACATTCAGCCAATACACATAACCTCACTTGTCCAGTTTATAAAATTCTTTCCAACCTCTTCTTATCAACAAAAAAAGATGGCAATCTTAAGATAAAAGGTAAAATCCAATATCCTTTGTCTTTCTTCAGTAAATACCTAGGCTAAAATACAGAGAAGAAAAAAGGACACAGGGAATATAGATGTATATATACTACAAATCTACAAAGTCTTCAAGGAACATTAGGCAGCAAGGATAACAACACTGGTACAAATTGGAATGTATGCCCAAAAGTACACTTTCTCAAATTTGGCCAAATAAATTATCAAAATAAAAGCTGCTAAAAATAAAATTTTTCAAATTCCATAAATTAGTATAAAATTCTAGCTTAACTCATTCACTAAACCAGCAGGGTCATTTACCTTAATCTGATTTTCTTTATCACACAGAACTTGTTCCACATGTACTTTGGAGTCTTCGAATGTTATTTTCTGTTTATTAAGTTCATTCACTTGTTCTCGCCATTCTTCAGCTTCTTGTAAAAGCTAAAATTCAAACCCCAAATAAAAAGAAAAGCAACTCATATTATCTCATCATACTTATGTGTAGGTATACTTATTTATATATCTAAGGTGTATCATTAATAGAACCTCACAAAAAGGAAAAGTACCTCATTATCTTATCATACGTAGGTGTAGATGCACTTATTTATATACCTAGGTGTACCACTAATAAATATACAACACAATGTGTTACTGAGAAGGGAGAGAGAAAGGGAGGGGGGGAAGGAGAGAGGAAGGAAAGGAGGAATGGAATGAGGAAAGAAGGGAAGGAAGGAAAGCGGAAAGGAAGGATTCAAAGAACTTTCAAAACAGGGGTAAGGCAAAATAAGACACTTAAACATTCTTCAACTGATTTACATAATAAACTTATATCAAATAAAAAGCTTTCTAAGACAAGCATATTTGTTAGATTTGGCCATTCCTTACCATTCCTTATATCCCATATAACATGCCATACCTTACTTGTATTAAAATTTATTTTTTTTAATCATGTGCCATTTTGTGGTTAATTAACCTTCAGAAATACCATTAATCTAGAACAGGTCAAATTCTGCATAAATAATCTTTTTTTTTTTTTTTTTTTTTTTTTTTTTTGCGGTATGTGGGCCTCTCACTGCTGTGGCCTCTCCCATTGCGGAGCACAGGCTCCGGACGAGCAGGCTCAGCGGCCATGGCTCACGGGCCCAGCCGCTCCGCGGCATGTGGGATCTTCCCAGACCGGGGCACGAACCCGTATCCCCTGCATCGGCAGGCGGACTCTCAACCACTGCGCCACCAGGGAAGCCCAATCTTTTACTGTATATACTTTTACAGGAGAGGAAAGATTTTCTCAACATGAATAAAAGATAAAGATTGTTATAAAAGATAAACTTAATTACATACTGCTTAAAAGCTTTGCAAATCAAAAAATAACAGAAATAAAATTTAAAAACAAGTAACGAGAAAGAAATTCTTATACATACCAAAGCGTTAATAACCTTAACATGCAAAGAGCTCTTAGAAGTCATTAAGAAAAATAGCACTCCCCCCCCAAAAAACTAGAATCAGCAAGCAATTTACAAAAGAATCGGCCCATATGTATATATATATATATATATATATGAAAAAAAAAGGCCAATTTTATTTAGTCTTTAAAACTCTATTCTATCAAATAGTAATTACTGGGTTTCTCTGAAAAACTAAGGCTTCATCAGCATATTCCCTAGCACAAGAAAAACCAATCCTTCTCCATGCATGTATAATAGAATAAGACAACACTGACAGATTAAAAATAAATAAGAATTGAAGAATGAAACAGATTTAGTGATTGGCTGGTCTCTACTGATTTACTAAAGACACTGCATACACAGCATGCAGTCTTATAAGGTTAAAGAAGAAATGTGTTAGAACATGGAATCAGTGAATACAGAATAGTTTACTTCAAGAACTCTGGTGATTAAAAAGGAATTAGATGAAAGCAGCTATAAAGAGTAAGACAATCTAGGTGAAATTTTTTTTTCAGGGTACTAAAGGTCACCTTTGATTATATTGATAACATAGCAAAATTAACACAGGGTGTACCACCATTTTCTCCTGAAATCTACTAAGATGACAGTAAAGAGGTGTAAGGGATAAAAAGCATAAACCCTCAAGGAAAAAGAGAAAACGTGATGAGGAAAAAGATAATTCTAGAAGTGGAAAGTGGAAAGAGATGGAAGCATGGTAAAAGACCAGACAGAAGTGAAATCTAAGGCAGAAGATGGGAGACTCTAAAAGTAGGCTGACTTGATACAACTCAGAATGGCTCATGATTTGGAGGAACAAGTACTACGGTATATGTGGAATGAAAAGAGGAGGACTGCTCAAAAGTCTGTATGAAAAGCAGTTAGAAAATCCCCTAAGTTCTCCCCGCACACATATACACACTCTCTAATGCTCAATCCATCCCTCTCCCCCACACACACCACTGTCTTTCACATGCATGCACACATGCACAGGCACACTCACACACATACACACACATCTGGCAAGAACCTGGAAGGTTATTCTCTGGAGAGCTAGAATCTGAAACTCTGGGACACCTGACCCAGGTAAAGGTGTGAGTAACAAGCTGAAAACATAAAAGCATTAAGCAAAAGTTGACTTACTGAAATGAAGAGTGAGATACCAGCCCTCCTTACCTCACTAAGCTGCTTACCTCACTGTTGGCAAACAGGCTTATACCTCCCAAATGGGAACTATGGAGGAGTCATCCCTGTGGAAAATGGTCTTTGAATACCAACAATCAGAGATCCTCTAATGAAATACCCTAGCCAGATTACCCTATGGAGGGGTCCACAAAAAACACACACAGGGCTTCCAATGAGATTTGGAGAGCTTCACTATTAAATGAGCAGACACCCAAGAACCATCAAATACCTGAGAAAAGAAACTCTTAGATAAAAGACATAGACTAGAACAGAAAATAAAGGAGCTCACACGAAACAAGGCAACTCAGGGAAAAACACGTCAAAAAAGAGGAAAAAAAACCATAATATCCTCAGCAAAGTAAGACACTGCATCCATGAAACCAGAAAAAGGCATAAGCAAAACAAAGAAGTCTTACAAGTGAAAAATATCAGAGAATAAGTGAATGAAAGTTCCACAGACACAAAGAAACCAAAAAAGACATTTTCAATAATTTCATATATCATACAAAATACACACCAAAAAGTATGAAATAATTTAAGTAAATTTCCCAGAACTGAATCAAGAGCAAGTTTCCAGACTGAGAGTATCCAACAAATGTATAGAAAAAGACCCACACTAAGGCACACCATCATGAAATTTTAGAGAACTGGAAACAATGAAAGATATTAAAATTTTCTACTGGAGAAAAGAGTAGGTCACAAAAAAGGTTCAGTAATCCAAATAGCATTTGACTTCTCAAAAGTAATACTGGAAAATGAAGACAATAGAGCAATTATGTCAAAATATCAAGAAAAAAAAATTTCAACCCAGAAGATACCCAACCAAAATGTTAACAGTATGAAAGAAGAAGACAGTCTAAGTCATGAAAGTTTTTTAAAAGTTACCTCCTATACCTTTTCTCAGGAAGCTAATCAAGGGAATTCACCACATAAAAGCACAGGTAGGACACAGGAAATAAAAGATCTAACACAAAAGAACGACAAGGGAAAGGATGGGGGTGAAGTGAAATCTCAGAACAGCAGAAGTATAACAGACCTAGAGAACAAGTTCCTACTGGACCAGGAGGATGGAAGACCCCAGGAAGGACTGCTTCAAGGAAAAAATGAAATTAATAGATTAACCAAAGCATTTGAACACATAAATATTTACACAATCTCTAAAAGAGATATATATGATTGAACTACAGATGAATTACAGATAGGTATAAAAGAAACAAGACAATTATTAACTCTAGGGCAAATAAAATGTTGAGTGAAACGGAATCAGAGCACACCATGTGTCTCAGCTGTAATATTTAGAAAATCATAAATAATGTAATCATTAAAAATTTTCCCACTGAAAAATTATAACTGTATCGGGAGAACAGTTGGAGAGGAAATATATTTGGGTATGTGGCAGTGTCTACATATGTGGGGAGGAAGAGGGTAAAAGTTAAATCCTCATTAGATCTGCCACAACAACTGCTTCTGTCTTCAGGGCCCAGACACACAGCTGCAATAACTCTCACAGTATTCTCTGCCCTCCTTCAGTCTGGCTTTGAAGATTTGTGCTAAATGCTATTTGTTATTATTATTATTAAAATGCTGAGTGCCCGGGCTTACTTTCACTCCTGGGGGAAGAGGGTTCCAGGAATACAGACCTCTGTATCCTATATAAAAGAGACACCATAGGATACATAGGAGATTGTCCTGATCTTGTGGTCTCCAGAAAGAGCCTACTTTTGCCCCTAGCATGCGTCAGTCATGACTGTGCCCAGAACGTTTATAATTACATACTCACAAGTTGGAGTCCCTTTACAGTACAAACCTGTTTCTGGCTTTCCTGAAGTTGAGAATTGTCACTCAAAGCCTCTTTTATAGCTACCTTAAGTCTTTCTTCATTCATCTGAAATATTTTGAAGGTTGTTT
Source organism: Lipotes vexillifer (assembly GCF_000442215.2). NCBI lineage: Eukaryota > Metazoa > Chordata > Mammalia > Artiodactyla > Lipotidae > Lipotes > Lipotes vexillifer. The sequence continues at coordinate 291,125 of NW_006792683.1, forward strand.
TGGCCTAAGTAAAATACAACATATTGAGATTACAAGAATTAGTTTAATACAATAGCTCTTTTTTACACACACTCCCTGAAACACGGAATTAAAGTCAAAAACATGCCAATATTAATAGGAGAGGCAGCATGCTGTAGCAGAAAAAAAGGCTGGCCTAGACTCAAGGTCTAGTCACTCAAGGTCTAGTTGCTCCGCCACTAACTTGCCACATGACCTTGGACAAATGATTTAACCTCCTGTAACCTTCTATGTACTACGCGGCAAATTCTGTTAACTTTCTACTGTCTGTCTCTCTTACCAGAAATTAAAATCCACAAGAGCCTTTCTATTTTGTCTACTAATATTAAGTGCCAATCACCTTCAACAGTGATCAGTACACAGCAATGGCTCAATAAATACTGTCCAATGAAAAACATGAACTTTCCTCAGATACCCTGTATTTTTAAAATACATCTGAATTCTATTATTATACCTTATTCTTTAATTATAAAAGTAATAGTAAAATGTGATTTTCAAAAGCAACAGAGCTATTAAAGTAATTCAACTTACTTCAGATACTTGTGATTTGAGGGACTTTGATTCCTCTTCTAGGGACTGTATCCTTTTTGAAATATCCACCATCTAAAAAGGCAGTATAAATCAATAAACAAGTATATACTAAACTCCTCCAGTTTTCAAGATGCCATATATATTAACTATATTATTAACCTAACACTTTTGCTCCAAAAGTGAGGGTTCAAATTAAGAAACATTCTCAGCCATATGCTTAAAGGGATTTCATACAAAAGTTACATAACAACAGTATTTCAACTCATCTTTAATATTTCATAACACTTAAGTTATACAGGCACAAAAGAAGTCCACTAGCATCATATCTGACTAAATAATCTCACACACATCAAGATAATCCTTAAGACAGATTTTAAAATAGAAAGACAAATAAAGGATAGTTAAAGTTCTTAATACAAGTTTTGAGTAATTTTAAAAAATCCACTATGTATGTGACTGTTCAACTTAAATTATTTGTGTGAGCTACTTCCATAGTTCAAATAGAAAATTTCTATAAGAATATGAAAGAAATGTAACATAATAATGGTAACCTTTAACAAATGAAAAGAGCTAGTGGATCTGGAAATTTTTATTCTCCACTTTACAGCCTTCTGTATTCTTTGGATTTCTTTTTCTTTTTTTTTTTTTTACAGTGCATGTAATACTTTAACCAATATCATATCATTTTTTTTAACTCAATAACTTTCTTTTTCCTACAGTTTCCTCAAACACAAAAATCTTACCAATTCATCTTGTTCCGAATGTTTAGATTTCTCTTCTTTTAACTCTTTTTCTAGAATGAGTATTTCATCCTCAAGTTCAGATGTGGACCTAGTCAGCTTTTCACAGACTGCCTAAAAGAGGAAGCCAACTTTATAAGACTGACATGGGAATTTTTGGTCAAGATAAATCAGATGAGTGTAATCAAATACATACTACAAGTTAAATAAGTCTAGTTTATATATTTGTTCATTTTTATAACACCGAAATAACAGCAATACTAGCAGGTATCGCAAACTTTTTCTATAAAGAGACAGAAAGTAAATATTTCAGGCTTGAAGGCCACATAGTTTCTGTCCCAGCTATTCAAGTGATATGCATATGTAGTGAGAAAGCAAAGGCTATATGTAAATGAATGAGCATGGCTGTGTTTCAATAAAATTTTATTTACAATAACAGGTGGAGAGCTCAGAGTGTAGTTTGCCAACTTCTGCTCTAAAGCATTGTAAAAGAAACCATAAGAAAAAAACCAAATTTAATATAAATATATAAAATAAAAAATAAATTCAAAAAACAATCAAGATAATATTCTATACTGAATTAAGATATATTTTCTGTGACCTTTTTAATTTAAAATGATTAATTGTTGGATTATTCCAATTGGATTTTAAATACTGTAATAAACATACCTCTGATATTTGTGATCCTTCAACAAACTTGTTAAAAAAAACCAAAAGAATCAAAGAATTTAATGCAGGCCAAAATAAAAGCAGCACAAGTACATACTATATCATACTGGTTAAAAAACTCATTTACATATATATATATTTTCCCAAATTTGACTATCTGATTATATGAATTCTCTGACTTGAATCAAAATTACCCTATTGTTTTGATTTTATCTATAGATTCAAACATCAATTTTTATAATTATATCACATTATAGTTTATATTCAACTATGTTTATCAATCTTGAAAATAAACACTATATATTTTTAAAAATTACTAAAATTAGAGGAAAACTTCCAAAATATTCATTATAAAGTAAAAATTTAGCTAATTTTATGGCTAGATTACATAAATTCAATGCCTGAGAATAAATTGGTGTGTTTTATTTTATCGACAACATCACAAAGCTTAAATATTTTTGCTCTCCAGTTTTTGCTGTTTTGTCAGCATGCTAAATTCCTTATAAAATTCTCTTTTAATCAATCTAATAAATTACTACCATAACAGCAGTTAAAACAGAGGGTCAACAAAAAAAATACAACAATTTCAACAAGTTCTTAAGACTATTAATAGGTAAGAAATGAAGAAAGAAAAGGTTAAGAAATTAATTTCATTTGGAATTCAATTTATAATTTCCTTTGGACTCTACTAAGAAATTCTGATTCATGATATATATGCTTTCTGATGATTACAGACATCAGTGATTGAGAACTGCCAAGCTGAACTGACTGAACTCGTACAACAAAGGTACAAAGTCCATTGTTTTCTACTTTAATATTAGTATGATTTTTACAACATTTCCATCTCTAAAGAAATTGCTATTACTTACCCTAATCTGTCGTAGCTTAGCTAAATGACAAATTATCACAGTTTCCTTCCTTACTATTACCTAAATCATGCCTCAGTCAGGAGAGCTGACTCTTTATCTCTTCCAAACTCCACATTCAGTGGCATCATGTTGGTACCTTGAAATTGGTCAAGGTGGGAGTATTTACACAACAGAACCCAGCAAATGCTACAAACAAAGGCTCCTGCTTTTTAAAGAGCCAGTTGTTAAACATTTACCAGCACACCACTATGTATAACATAAATCTTTAATCTAATTCTAGTCAGCTCCTAATACATTAGTATGAGGTAAAGGCAAGTACTGCCTCAACTTACATAATTTTTCATTGCCAACTATTCCTAAATTTATGAAAATAAATCCTATTTTTCCTTCCTAGAGCAAACTGAGTCAAAAAAGAAATGGTTACCTTAATACACTTCCCAGGAATGAAAAATAAAGAGCTTTTATACAGCTCTAGATTACATTGAACTGAATATGCTTCACTCAAAACAAGTTATCAACAAGAGCTCAAATTTTTAAAATACCTTATGCTACTTACTAATATTCTGTTTCCTATATTTAACTTCTTAAGTTTCAACATCTAGAGATACTCTTTCACATTTCCTTTGAAATGTGAGTTTTCAGAAGATACATGACTTTCAAAATTTACGTTATTTAGTAAGAATCTTTCCCCTAACTTTTATAATTATACTATTTGTTTTTACCTCCAAACTTTGTGCTTCTGTTGACTCCTTCTCAAAGCTGGCATCCTTTAAAGATGACTCTAAGCCTTCATACTGAAAGAAAGCAACACAGTAAGTAAAAGGGCCATAAATTTTATTCCAAACTAAACCTGCCCTATGACTCACCAATTCCATGAGAAGGAAGAGTAAATCCTCACTGCAGAAAGATAACATTGCCCACAGTTTCAAATTTACCACTATAATTTCTGTTATAATATTACTGATACTCAACATAAAATAATCTGGCATTCAAGAAAACAAGATCTGACTGAGAACCAAGAGAAAAAAATGAGCAAGAGAGCAGACTCTTGGAGGATTCAGGTAATACAGTTCTCCTTCAGACATTAAAATAAGTAAGCTTGATATGTAAGAGGAACCAAAATAATTAAACCAGAAAAAAAAAGAACTACAAAAAGAGCCACACAAACTTTAGAACTGAAAAAGGAAATAAATGAAATTAAGATGGTTTAAAAGATGATTAGATGCAGATGAAGACAATTAGTAAAATGGAAGCTAGATTAGAAGAAAACATCTAGACTGAAGTGTGAACAAAGAGATAAGAAACCCAGAAAAGAACATAAGAGAGACATGGGATATAGTAAAAAACTAAAATACAAGTATTTAAAATTACAGGAAGAGGAAAAAAAAGAAAGCAATAAGAATATTTGAAAAGGTTATGATCAAGAGTGTTACAAAACTAAAGAAAGACATTAAGCCACAGATTCTAGAACATCATGAAGCCCAGGGATGATAAATAGAAGAAACCACATCTAGACAACTAGTAACGCTGCTGAAAATCAAAGATAAAGAGAAAATCATAAAAGTAGTCAGATAGTTTCTTATAAAGTTATACAATACCTGCCCTATGACCTACCAATTCTAATACTAGATATTTACAAAAGAGAAATGAAAATATATACCCCCACACACATACACAAAAAGATAGAATGATCATAGCAACTTTATTCATAATAGCCAAAAGCTAGAAATAACCATATTAAGTGGTAAATGGATAAAAAAAATTGTGATATGTTGATGTAATGCAAATTTACTTGCAAGTTAAAATAAAAAAACTAATATATGCAACAACATAGTGAATCTCAAAAATACAATGCTAACTGAAAAAAGGCAGAAACAAAAGAGTATGATTTCATTTATACAAACTCTGAAACAGACAAAAACTAATTTATGGTGATAGAAATAAAAACAGTGGTTGCTGGCAGGGGTAGGGGACTGAATGAAAATGAGCACACGGGAAATATAAGGGTGATAGAAATGTTTTATGTATTGATTGGAGTGGTAGCTTCATGGGTGAATATACCTGTCGAAATTCAAAGAACTGCATATTTAAGAATGTCATTTTTATTATATGAAAATTATACCTCAATTTTTAAAATTGAAAGAGAAAAAATACAAAACAAGATCACCAAATTGCAATAAAACTTATAGATGACTTTGACCCACAAACAACATGCCAAGGGAAAAAATCAGTAAAATGAGATGTCCAAAGTGCTTAAAGAAAATAACTGCAACTGCCAACTTAGACTTCTATAAAGAGCATTATACAAAATGGAGAAATAAAGACATCATCAGACAAACAAAAACTAAGAGAATTTATCAACAGTATACTCCAGAAAAGAAAAGACCAGGAAGTTTCTCTATCCTTCAGGAGGAAGGAAAATCATCCCAGATAGAAGGTGGAAAGGAAAGAAAGAATAAAGAACAATGGAAAGAATAAATGTGTGGATAAATCCAAATGAATCTTGACTGTTTCAAAGAATAATAAAATGATTTGGAGGTTTATATAAATATAAAGTCAAAATATAGTGCAACAGGGCTTCTCTGGTGGCGCAGTGGTTAAGAGTCTGCCTGCCAATGCAGGGGACATGGGTTCGAGCCCTGATCTGGGAAGATCCCACATGCCACGGAGCACCTAAGCCCGTGTGCCACAACTACTGAGCCTGCGCTCTACAGCCCGCGAGCCACAACTACTGAAGCCCATGTGACTAGAGCCCATGCTCCACAACAAGAGAAGCCACCACAATGAGAAGACCGCCCACTACAATGAAGAGTAGCCCACACTTGCCAAAACCAGAGAAAGCCCACGTGCAGCAACAAAGACACAACGCAGCCAAAAATAAAAATAAATTAAATAAATTAATAATGAGAAGAAAAATACACATATATATACTGCAACAGCACTTAAATAAAAGGGGGCAAGTGGAATTAAAGCATTCTAAGATCTTTGCATTATCCAGTAAGTAGCAACATCACAAATTTATATTAGAATTTAATAAATTAAGGATACATGTTGCAATCTCTAAGGTAACCATTAAAAAAATAAAATCTATAACAAATGCATTGATGTAGAAAATATTGAATTAATAAATGACTATTTCAATCCAGAAGAAAACAAGAGGAGAGAAAAAGCCACATGGGACAGGTGGGTCAAATAGAAAATAAACAGTTAAGATGGTAGGTTTGACCCCTGATAAATTAGAAATTACATTAAATGCAAATGAACTAAATAATCTAATTAAAAGATATTTTTAGACTGATTAAAAAAAGCAAAACCCATCTGTAGGCTGTTTCCAAAAGAGACAGCTTAAACAAAAGTATATAATAAGGTTGAAAGTAAAATAATGGGAAAAGATCTACTACGCAAATGATCATCAAGTGAAAATTGGGATTGTTACACTGTATATCAGACAAAGTCAATTACTACAAATACAAAACAAAAAGACAACCTTCAGAATGTGAGAAAATATCTGCAAACAAAGCAACCAACAAGGGATTAATCTCCAAAATATACAAACAGCTCATGTAGTTCAATTATCAAAAAAAAACAAATAATCCAATCAAAAATTGGGCAGAAGATCTAAATAGACATTTCTCAAAAAACAGACATGCAGATGGCCAAAAAGCACATGAAAAGATTCTCAACATCACTAAATATCAGAGAAATGCAAATCAAAAATGCAATGAGGTATCACCTCACACCGGTCAGAATGGCCACCATCAAAAAATCTACAAACAATAAATGCTGGAGAGGGTGTGGAGAAAAGGGAACCCTCTACACTGTTGGTGGGAATATAAATTGGTACAGCCACTATGGAGAACAGTATGGACGTTCTTTATAAAACTAAAAATAGAACTACGATATGACCTAGCAATCTTGCTCCTAGGCATGTACCCGGAGAAAACCATAATTCAAAAAGATACATGCACCCCAATGTTCATTGCAGCACTATTTACAATACAATAGCCAGGACATGGAAGTAACCTAAATGTCCATCAACAGAGGAATGGATAAAGAAGATGTGGTACATATATACAATGGAATATTACTCAGCCATTAAAAAGAATGAAATAATGCCATTTGCAGCAACATGGACGGACCTAGAGATTGTCATACTGAGTGAGGTATGTCAGACACAGACAAATATCATGTGATATTGCTTATATGTGGAATCTATAAAAAGGGGTACAGGGGCTTCCCTGGTGGCACAGTGGTTCAGAGTCCGCCTGCTGATGCAGGGGACATGGGTTCATGCCCCGGTCCAAGAGGATCCCACATGCCACAGAGCGGCTGGGCCCATGAGCCATGGCCACTGGGCCTGCGCGTCCGGAGCCTATGCTCCGCAACGGGAGAGGCCACTACAGTGAGAGGCTCGCGTACCGCAAAAAAAAAAAAAAAAGGGTACAAATGAACTTATTTACAAAACAGAAGTAGAGTCACAGATATAGAAAACAAACTTATGGTTACCAGGGGATAAGGAGAAGGAGGGATAAATTGGAGACTGGGGTTGACATATACACACTACTATATATAATACAGATAACTAGTAAGAACCTGCTGTATAGGACAGGGAACTCTACTCAATACTCTGTAATGGCCTATATGGGAAAAGAATCTAAAAAAGAGTGGATATATGTATATGTATAACTGATTCACTTTGGTGTACACCTGAAACTAACATTACATTGTAATAAATCAAATATACTCCAATAAAAAATTTTTAAAAAAAGAATTACTACAAATAAAACAGGGGTATTCATAATGATAGAACGGTCAATCTAAGAAAATAAATAATTTTAAATCTATACGCAACTAACATAGCCTCAATATACATAAAAATAATAAAACTAAGAGAAAAATGAATCTACAATATTAATGGGAAATTTTAACATATTTCTCTCAATAACCAATAGACGATATGAATAAATAATTAACAAGTGACAATTTTTATATTTATATACCAATAAACTAGTATATAAAATGCTATGGTATTGACACAAGGATAATAATATGTATATATGTATATTGTATATGAAACATTTACCAAAATCAATCTTATGCAAAGCCAGAAATTAAGTATCAACAAATAAAGGAGTGAAATCATAAAAGGATATTCTCTGAATTAAATATAATTAGGTAGAATTAGGCTAAAACTTAATAACAAATAAACTATTGGGAAATCCCCATATGTTAGGAAAGTAATAAATATCCTAACAAAGAAAATATCACAATAAAATTTTTTAAATATTTTACACTGAATGATCAGGAAACCATGACATATCAAAACTAACAAGATGCTTTAATAAAAGCCAAACTTGCCAAGTAAATTATAACTTTAATGCAGAAATTATAAAAGAAGGCTAAAAACTCAATGATTTTAGTATCCATCCCAAGAAGTGATAGAAAAGAAAAGCAAGTAAACCAAAGAAAAGTTAAAAATGAAGTAATAAAGATAGTAATGAATTAGAAAGCAAATAAAGTAGAAAGAATCAACTAAGCCAAAAGATTGTTCTTTGGAAACACTAAAAAAGTTGATAAACCACTGTCAAGGATAAGGTGACAGAGAGAGAAAGACGGACAATCAACCTAATGTCAGAAATAAAAGAGCAGACCTCTCTGAAGGTACCATAAATGTTTAGAAAATAACAAGAGAATAAACACTATACCAGCAATGAGCAAATAAAAGATATTTTTTTAATTCCATTTGCAGTAACATCAAAAAGAAAAAATACTTAGAAATAAATTCAGCAAAAGAAGTGTAAACCTAATACTCTGCGAACTACAAAATATTACAGAAATAAAGAAGACCTAAATAAATGGAAAGGCATCCCATATTCATGGATCAGAAGACATAATACTGCTAAGATGGCAATAACCCCAAACTGATCTACTGATTCAACATAAGCCCCATCAAAATCCCAGCTAATTTATTTGCAGAAATTGCAAGCTGATCCTAAAATTCATAGAAAATGCAAAAGGCTCAGAATGATCTTGAAAAGTTGGAGGACTTATACTTCCCAATTTCAAACCTTACTGCAAAGCTACACGAATCAAGACAGTGGTCAACTGATTTTCAACAAGGATGCCACAACAATTCAATGGGGAAAGATTAGTCATTTCAACAACAGTGCTAAGACAACTGGATATCCACATGCCAAAAATAAAGCTGGACCCCTACCTAACACAATATACAAAAATTAATTCAAAATAGATCAAAGATCTAAACATAAGAGCTAATCACATAAAACTTTTAGAAGGAAACACAGATGTAAATCTTTGTGACCTTGTTTTAAGCAACAGTTTCTTAGAAATGACACCAAAAGCATAACCAACAAAAGAAAAAAAAGATAAACTGAGCATCACCAAAATTAAAAATTCTATGCTTCAAAGATACCACCAAGAAAGTGAGGACAACATGCCACAGAATAAGAGAAAATATTTGCAAATTACATATCTGATAAGGGGCTCATATCTATAATATATAAAGTTAGAACTCAATAACAAAGACAAATAACCCTATTTAAAAATAGGCAAAGGAGGCTTCCCTGGTGGCACAGTGGTTAAGAATCCGCCTGCCAATGCAGTGGACACGGGTTTGAGCTCTGGGCTGGGAAGATCCCATATGCCACGGAGCAACTAAGCCCATGTGCCACAAATACTGAGCCTGCACTCTAGAGCCCACAAGCCACAACTACGGAGGCCGCATGCCACAACTACTGAAGTCCGCACGCCTAGAGCCTGCGCTCTGCAACAAAGAGAAGCCACTGCAATGAGAAGCCTGCACACCGCAATGAAGAGTAGCCCCCGTGCACCGCAACTACAGAAAGCCTGTGCACAGCAACAAAGACCCAACGCAGCCAAAAATTAATTAATTAATTTTTAAAAATTAAAAATAAAAATAGGCAAAGGAACTGAGTAGACATTTCTCCAAAGAAAATATATAAATGCCAATAAGCAAATGAAAAAATGTTCAACATCACTAGCCATCAGGGAAACGCAAATTAAAACCTCACTGACACAACACTGTAAACCAACTATACTTCAATAAAATCAAAAAACAAAAAAACAAAAAACACCTCATTGAGACAACACTTCACATCAACTAGGATGGCTATAATCAAAAAGACATAATAACAAGTGCTGGGAGGGAATTCCTGGGGGGTCCAGTGGTTAGGACTCCACGCTTCCACTGCAGGGGGCACGGGTTCGATCCCTGGTTGGGGAACTAAGGTCTCGCATGCTGCATAGCGTGGCCAAAAAAAAAACAAGTGTTGGGAAAGATGTGGAGAAAATGCAACATTCACAAACTGCTGGTGGAAATATAAATTAGCACAGCCACTGTGAAACACAATCTCGCAGTTCTTCAAAAAGTTAAATATAGATCCAGCAATTCTACTCCTAGGTATATACCTCAAAGAATTTAAAACATATATCCACACAAAAACTTGTACAAGAATGTCCACAAACAGCATCATTTATAATAGCCAGAAAGTACAATAACCCAAATGTCCACCACCTGAAAAATGGATATATCAGTTGTGGTAGGGAATATTATTTGGCAAAAAAAGATATTAAGTATTGATACATAGTACAACATGGATGAATCTTGAAAACATTATGCTAGGCTTAAAAAGCTAGTCACAAGGAAGCACATGTATCATTCCATTTATGTAAAACTGAATCTAGAGTAGGCAAGTTTATAGAGACAGAAAGTAGATAAGCTGTCTAGGGCTTACGAGTACAGGAGATTGGGTGAAGGGTGACAGCTAAAGAGGTACAGGGTTTCTATGGGGTGTAAAAAATATGTTTGAAAATATTTTGTGGTGGACATACAACTCTGTGAATATACTAAAAGCCATTCATTTGTACACTTTGAATAAACAGTATAATGTGAATCATACCCCCGAAAAGCTGTTAAAAAAACTATACTATTTACAATAGTTTCAAAAATCATCAGATACCAGGGAATAAATCTAAGAAAAGATGTACAAGACCTCAACACAAAAATGTATGAACAATACTGAGAGAATTTTAAAAAGACATAAATAGAGGGATATACCACAGCCCACGGATAAACACTCAACACTGTAAAAAGGTAAATTCTCTCCAAATTAATCTATATATTCAATGCAATCCCAAACTCCTAAAAGGCTATGTGTATGTGTGCATGTGTAAACTGATGAAGTGATTTAAAATTTACACGAAAAGACAAAGTGCCAAGATGGCCAAGACAATCCTGAAAAACAAACCTGGAGGTTTATATTGTCAGACATCAAGACGTGCTAGGTAGACTTTAAAAAGCATGATATTCCAATAAAGATGTTAAAAAAAAATTTAAAAATTAAAAAAAAATAAAAAGCATGGTATTTGTGCAAGGATATATTTTTTTTAAAAAACAGACCAACAGAATAGAAAATATTATAGAAACAGACTCAGATATATACAGTCACATAACTTAAGACTACGACACTACAGAACAAAAGGAAAAGATGGTCTTTTAATAAATGGTACTGGTAAATTCAATAGCCACATGAAAAATATTGAGTACTGGGCTTCCCTGGTGGCGCAGTGGTTGAGCCTGCCTGGCAATGCAGGGGACACGGGTTCGTGCCCCAGTCCAGGAAGATCCCACGTGCTGCGGAGCAGCTAGGCCTGTGAGCCGTGGCCACTGAGCCTGCGCGTCCAGAGCCTGTGCTCCGCAACAGGAGAGCCCACAACAGTGAGAGGCCCACGTACCGCAAAAAAACAAAAACAAAAAAAATATTGACTACTAACCACCAATCACACCATCACAGATTCAATTCTAGATGGATTAAAGATTGATTAATTTAGGGCTGAACTGTTTCCCCTCAGAATGTGTATGCTAAAGCCCCAGTACCTCAAAATGTGACTGTATTTGGAGACAGGCCCTTTAAAGGTCATTAAGTTAGGACTTCCCCGGAGGCGTAGTGGTTAAGAATCCACCTGCCAATTCAGGGGACACGGGTTCAAGCCCTGGTCTGGGAAGATCCCACATGCCACAGAGCAACTAAGCCCGTGTGCCACAACTACTGAGCCTGCGCTCTAGAGCCCACGAGCCACAACTACTGAGCCCACATGCTACAACTACTGAAGCCCACGCACCTAGAGGCCGTGCTCCACAACAAGAGAAGCCCCTGCAATGAGAAACCAGCGCACCGCAACGAAGAGCAGCCCCTGCTTGCCGCAACTAGAGAAAGCCCGCAGGTAGCAACAAAGACCCAACACAGCCAAATATAAATAATATTTTTAAAAAATAAAGGTTGTTAAGTTAAAATGAGCCCCTTGGATTAAGACAGGCCCTAATCCATCTTACTGGTGCCCTTACAAGAAGACATGCACCTGCACAGAGAAAAGACAATGTGAGGACAGGGCAAGAAGATGACCAGTTATGTCAAAATGATAAGCCTCAGAAGAAACTAAACCTGCCAACACCTTGATCCTGGACCTCTAGCCTCCTAAACTGTGAAAAAAAATTAATTTCTATGTAAGTCATCCAGTCTGTGGTATTGTGTTATGGCAGTCCTAGCAAACTAGTACAAAGACTAAATGAGTAAAAAAATTAAGTTTCTAAAAGATAACACAGAAGAATATCTTCATACTCTTGAGTACACAAAAAAAATTTAAGTAGGACACAAATAACAGTCATCATAAAGAAAAGACTGAAAAATTCGACTATGTTACAATTAAGAACTTATGCTTACCAAGACACCATTTGAAATAAAAAGGCAAACCACAGAGTGCAAGAAGATATTTGCAATACGTATATCTGACAAAGGACTTGTATCCAAAATATAGGGAAAAAATCCTACATATCAAAAGGAAAAAGAGAGATAAGCATACTTTTTAAAATGTGAAAAAAAAAAAGGCAACATGACAAAAAGGATATCCAAATGGCCAATAATCATGAAAAGGTGATTAACCTCATTAGTCAGGGAAATGAAAACTGAAACCACAATGAGACATCACTATGCACCTACCACAATGGTTAAAATTTAGACTGGTAATATGAAAGCCACTGAAGTCTCACACTTTGCAAACAAAGCATGAGTGATCTTCAACTTACACAGAAGTAGCTGCATTGAAAAGTATCAAGTCTTCTGTTTCTAACATGAATGTCAATATTTTCAAAAACGTCTTACCTCCTTTTGAACAACACTAAATTTTTCAAGTAGTTTACATTTTTCTTCGATCAGTGTAGAAAGTTCTGCAGCAAGCTTTTTCTCTCTTCCTAAAAACAGAGTTAATGCTATCATGTTTTTAAGTTGATTTAATTGTAAACAACAATGATGAGATCTAAAATAGAAAAAAGAGCTTACCTACATAAAGCCGGCTTCTAACCTGAAACAAATTTTTAACAAAAATTACATTAAAACACACACACATTCAAGCACATATAATTTATTTAACTTCTACTGCCAACTTAAAAACAAAAGGTTTGTTATTGCCTTAGTATAAATGTAAGTTCGCCAAAGTGTTCTATTTCCAATGAGAAAAATACATATGAAAGTCCTCCTACTGAAGAGTCACATTGTGTATTAGCATATTAAAGCCTCTGAAATAAGACTACCTTAAAGATATCTGTTTCATTTCATTTAGCCCACTGCTCCTCAAACATATTTGACCCTAAAACAAACTACTTAAGGAAGCCCCTATATCATCTCCCCAGTACTGATATCCAAAATAACAGTTTGAAAAATGTTACCATGCGGCCATGGATCTGCTGACTATAAAGTAAAAAAACTTTTTTCTTCTTTAACCTCTCTCTCAAACAATGATGGAAAAATTCCATTTATAAGGGGATCAGGTTTAGGACTAAGGTAATCTAAGTAGAGAAAACAGTGGGGACTTAAATGATCTACAGAAGATATACAGGAATAAAATTAAATAAAACAAGATTTAAAAAGTCAAGGTATAGGGTTTCCCTGGTGGTGCAGTGGTTAGGAATCTGTCTGCCAATGCAGAGGACACGGGTTCAAGCCCTGGTCTGGGAGGATCCCACATGCCACGGAGCAGCTAGGCCCGTGTGCCATGGCTGCTGAGCCTGCAATCTGGAGCCCGTGAGCCACAACTACTAAGCCCGCGAGCCACAGCTGCTGAGGCCTGCGTGCCTAGAGCCTGGGCTCCGCGGCAGGAGAGGCCACCGCAATGAGAAGCCCGCGTACCAAAGCGAAGAGTCGCCCCCACTCGCCGCAACTAGAGAAAGCCCACGCACAGCAATGAAGACCCAACGCAGCCAAAAATAAAATAAATTAATTACAAAAGAAAGTCAAGGTACAATACAGTAGGTATAGATGAGGAACAATTAGTGAAATGAAACATCAGATTCAGAAACTATCTCAAAAGGTAACAGTAAACCATTAAAAAAAAAAAGGAAAAAAAGCTAAGAGGGAAGTGAGAAGTAGAAGAGCCAACATCTTAAAAAAATAATAGTCCCAAAGAGGAAAAAAAAATGTAAAATGCAGAAGAAACTTCCCAGAATTAAAAAAGATAAAAGATTTCATATTTAAATATTCAAGAGAATTTAAAGAAATAAGAAAAAAAATCAAACCTGAACATATTATATTGAAATAAGGATATCAAATTAAAAGCCTCCATAGAGAATAGATCACTTACAAATGAATAAGAATCACATTGACACTAGACCTTTCAAAAAGTAACATTAGATGTAAAAAGACAAGGAAGTAAAAGGATAGAACTTTGGATGCAGAATGCTTGTATCAAACAAATTACCATTTCAGTGTGAAGACTTAATTCAAACATCCTCAAGCATACAAAAGGTTTGCCACACAAAGACCAACACTGAAAACAATCTAGAAAGAAGTATTCAAATATGTGAAGAATTAAATTCAGGAGCCCCTGCAAGAGATATGTCAATTATGGGTGATCAAATATCTTGGTAATATTTGTTGTTGTCTTGAGGACTGGAGAAGGGGTGGAGGAGAAAGTACAAAACAAAGAAATGGAAAAGGAAATATTTTTAGAACTAAAATTCTAGATTATACCAATATGAAAGGGGGCTGGAAAGTGAAAGAGACCAAGGGATGTGAGAGTATGCTAAATAAGGTTTTTGTTTTCTCAGAAGGAAGATTTACTTACAAATGTAGAAAAGAAACATTAAAAGTGGAACAAATTAATAAAGTATACTAGAAGAAACTGGTCCAAATACATCAGTAATCAATAATCATAATATATGTAGATACACTAAACTCAGTGAAACAACAGAGATTTTCAGATTATATAAAAGAAATTCATAAAGAACTGAATTACTTTGCTGTACACCTGAAACTAATACATTGTAAATCAACTATACTCCAACAAAATAAAAATAAAAAAAGAAATTCATACAGGACATACATTAAGTAAAAAACCACAGAAAGACTGGAAAATATAAGGATGGAAAAAGACACATGAAATATTACCAAAAAGAAAATTGGTCTGGCTATACTAACATCAGATAAGAGACTTTAAGACAAAAGCATCGGCAGAGTTATATAGGGTCCCTAGATATTGATAAAAGATTCAATCCACCAAGAAGAGATGTAGCAATTCTAAACATGTATCCACCTAACAAAATATCCTCTAAATATGTAAAGCAAGAATTGACAAAACTACAGAAAGTAACTGGTAAATCCATCATGACAGTGGAACTCAGCCAACTTCTCTTCACTCTTGAAAGATGAAGGAAACAACAAAAAAAGAGCAAGAATATGTAATACACGAACACCACAAATTAGTCAATTAGCAAGTCTGACCTAATGATGGATATAGAATGATATACATGTATCTGCTTTCAATAATAATCAGGAGCATAAAGAGCACAGAAAAAGTCTACATGTATGTAGAACTCTCATATGTAGTATGGCAGATGAATGGGAAGAAGGGAGACTATTCAATAAAAAAGCTGGGAAAAACGTTATATTGTGGGGGAAGTGGGGTGGGGAATTACACCAACTCCTCACCCCACACTAAACAAAAAATCAACTCAAGATGGATCAAGCAATTCTGTGCTAAAAGAAAACAGTTTTAATTAAGAATTTCTGGGCCTTCCCTGATGGCGCAGTGGTTGAGAGTCCACCTGCCGATGCAGGCGACACGGGTTCGTGCCCCGGTCCGGGAAGATCCCACATGCCGCGGAGCGGCTGGGCCCATGAGCCATGGCCGCTGAGACTGTGCGTCCGGAGCCTGTGCTCCGCAACGGGAGAGGCCACAACAGAGAGTGGCCCGCGTACCACACACACACACAAAAAAAGAATTTCTACTCATCAGAAAACATCTTAAGAAAAATGAAATGATGTTTCATACTGGGACATATGCAATATAGATAATCAACAAGGATATCATCAAGAATAGATAAAGAACTCCTACAAATAAAAAAGAAAACAACAAACTACTCAAAAGAAAAATGGGTATAAGACATAAATATTTCCCTGAAGAAAAAATACATATGGCCAATAAATTTACTGAGTTTTCAATCTCACTAGTGATCAAGGAATACAAATCAGAACCATGGTTAAGACACCATTCAAGTGGCAAAAATAAAGAATGTCAACAGTAACAGGTGTTGGAGATGACACAGATCAAATGGATCTCTAGGACCTCTTATATACTACTGTTGGGAGTATAAATTGGTACAGACAATTTGGAAAAGAATTTGGTATTAAGTTTTAAAAGCAGAACTTCCAATATACTATATAACACAGTAATCTCACACCTAGTATATTCCCAACAGAAACTTATAAATATACAACAGGAGACAAGTATAAGAAACTACCCAACAGCGTTATTTGTAATAGAAAAAAACCTGGAAACAACTCAAAGGCCCAAGACCATAAAATATATAAATTAATTGTAGTATATTCTTACAATATAATATTCTTAAAACAATCAAAATGGGTCAAAAATATTGATGAATCTTAGCAATATAGGATGGAGTAAAAAAGTTCCAAAACATGACATATGGCATGAGACTACAAAATTACTACACTTCTGAAGGATTTGTGTACATATGACCAAAAAAAAATTTTTTTTAAGGCATGGGAATAATTAACACAGGATCCAGAACAGGATTACCTCTAGTACAGGGAGGCAGGGGGATGAAATGAGGGAGGATCACCTAAATATAGGTGACAGTCAGTGTCTTTGACTCCAGGTTGGGTGGTATATTCACAGATGTATAGTATACTGTTAAAAATAAACACAGACCCCAAATAATAAGCAAGTAAGAAATAAAGGTAGGTTTTGTTGTACACCTGAAACTTACACAACATTGTAAATCAACTATACTCCAATAAAAAATTAAAAAAAAAAAAGAAATAGAGGTAGGGTTTTAGTATTAGTGTGGAATACTCCTACAGAGAATTTTTTTAATTTTTACACTTCAAAAAATTCCTCTAAATCCATATTCAGTTTCTAGTAGCCACACATTAACATGAGTAGCCCACATAACAATAACCTGTTTCCTTAAAACAAAAGATATGTTTCTCATATTACCTGTTCAACATGAAGACAGAACGAACATTCTCTTAGTATATAGAGCACTGGTTACTTACCGATCGAAAACTTCTCCACAAAAACAAGAGAATAGCAAAAAATCCAACAATAGTTGCACATATCACTAATTCCCATGGAAAACCATAGAAGTTAGAACCTGGTCTCATATCTTCAGGCAATGCTGCCACAACCTTCAAGACAAAGAAAATTAACCTCTTAAAAATACACTTTCGATAAAAAGTGTTGATTACAAACTGCTATACACTGAATTTTTCTGTGTCCCCCTGCAACCCCAAAATTCTTATGTTGAAACCTAATCCCCAATGTGATGGTATCTGGAAGTAGGACCATTTGGAGGTGATTAGGTCATAAGAGTGGAGCCCTCAGAAATGGGATTAGTGACCTTAGAAAAGAGGCTTCAAGCTCCCTTGACACTTCTACCACGTGAGGTTATAATGAGAAGACTATGAACCAGAAGTGTGCCCTCACCACACACCAGATCCGTGGCATCTTTATCTTGGTGTTCCCAGCCTCCAGAACTGTGAGAAAAATGTTTGCTGTTTAGGCCACCCCGTCTATGGTATTTTGTTATGGCAACCCCAACAGATTAAGACACAAACGTAAGTACAAGTTTACATGTAAATACTATTAACACCCTTTTCATGAAATGGGTACCAGACTATCACCAAACAGCAGGTATCAGAGGGTATTTTTCTGGCAATTTTCAACCACTATCACCAAGTGATGAAGGAAAGTAGTATGGTGAAATTTAATGATTTTCCAACCAGAGTTCAGAGCTTCTGAAAATGAGAGTAAGAGGAAAGAAGGCCAAAGAAAGAAGCTGAATCAGGTGCTCTTACCCTGATTCAACCAGTTTAGGCTTTTTCCATAGAGTATATGGGGTTCCATATAAGATTTCCCTATGGAGGAAAAAAAAATGGATCTGCTGCTTTATTAAAGTTTGAAAATCACTGACGAAACCTTGGGTTTAGAATTTGAATCTCTCTACCCTACCTCAGTGGCTCCCTTTTCTTATCTGTAATGGGAATAATGCTGTATGAATATGGAGTGCAGGTACTCAATAAAGGTAGCTGTTTCTATTAGTCCTCCTCCAAAGACCATGATCCTATAACCACAGCCTTTCCACATTATTTCTCTCCCTAACAAGTCTTCAGCACAAAACAGCTTAAGGCTTTTGCAGTTGCTTCTGTATTTCATCTTTCTCTGGGTCAGTTCATTATTCACTGTCATCTAATGAGGTTATTTTTTCTTTGTTACCAGGCCCCACATATTATTCAATCACATAAAAAGGTGAAAAGTAGGGGGGGGAAATACCCTTTTTTAAGAACAACCTCAAGTCTGATCAGGTTTGATTCTTTCCAGGGTTCAACCCAAAACCTCTATGGCAAATCTTCCCTTTTTAGGCCCCTTCTACCTAGAAAAACACCTTTTAATATCTATTCTCTTCTCCAAAATCTTTTTTTTTTTTTTTTTTGCAATATGTGGGCCTCTCACTGTCGTGGCCTTTCCCGTTGCCGGATGCGCAAGCTCAGCGCCCATGGCTCACGGGCCCAGCCGCTCCGCGGCATGTGGGATCCTCCCGGACCGGGGCACGAACCCGTATCCCCTGCATCGGCAGGCGGACTCTCAACCACTGCGCCACCAGGGAGGCCCCAAAATCTTTTTTATAACTCTGACCCATATATGCTATCAACAGTTCATTAACCTGTATTAAATAAACCTGATTATACCTTTTCTAAAAAAAAAAAAAAAAAATACCCCGATCTCTGCCTCTGCCTCTCCCTACATTACCCTTGTTACCAGCTCACAGAATTGTGACATCGCTAGAAACAACCAGTGATTTAAAAAAAAAAAAAAAAAAATCTATTTCTGCCTCTGAGAAAAAGAGGCATTCGACACACAATACTGGGAAGAAAAGATGATTTCTTTACAGTTTACATATTCTCCAACCATCTTACTTTCAGCTAACTATGTCAAAACATAGAATGCACATCACTTCAAAAACCTAATAATCGGAATGATTTCTTTACAACACTACAACACTTTAAGAGACAATTCTAAAAGCATCTCTCAGATTAAACATGTAATTAGCTTTAGTATAGTGATATTTCTTAAATACAATAACATTTTATCAGTCCTTCTATTCTAAAAGGGGATGGTAAATTCTAGGTTAAAGCCTTGAGCTGGTGGAATCTGGTGGGATCTGGTGGACTGAGGAATAGCAAAGAATCTGAGTCTCAAGAATGCATCTCAAATCCATTGCTCAGGTCTTAATTATGCTGGTTTTCTCATGGAGATTTTTCACCCTTAAATTTTAACTAAAATATAGAACCCTATCTCACAAAAGTATAGAAAGAATAACCAAATTTATCAAACATCAATAAATATAATGCAATACACAATTACACATGATTTGATAAATTGGTCCTAAATTTTAGAAGTAATAGGTAACCCTCCATACAACATGGTAGTGATTAATCATGGAACACTTAAAACCTATTCCACTCCCAAACGTGAGTATTAAAGGAATTCTAGACCAAGTAACTTAAAAGAAGCAATTAATCAAGTTGACAAAATACAGTAAGGTTAAATTAAAATTATTTTTCATTTTACCTCAAATAAAAATTATATTAATAAAAATAACATAATAAGATGTCAATATACAGGCCCTGATAATACTTGACTGTAATGCAAAGTTTTATGAACCTACACTCTCCAATACATAAAACTTAAAAAATAATTTCCACTTTACATAAAGAGATTTTTTCCTGTAATTAGTGATAAACCACCAAAAAGTTTAAAAGGGGCACTGATTCACTCATTATTCATAATCAAGTTTGATAAAAACTAATTTTAGTATATCCTTTCCTTAAATTTTTTTTCTTTACAAAAAATGTAAACTTGTAATCATTAATAATAATTCTCCCTTTAAAAGGGTATCAAAAGAGCTTTAGAATCAAATGGTCTAAAAAGAGCTAAGGCAGAATAAGAGTTCAACCCAAACAAGATGAAACACGATCTGTAAAATTAATAATTACCTCACAAGAAGCAGTTAACATTCGTTCAGTCATTCATCCATCTACCCAGAAACCAATTCCACATTTATTAACAAGATACATTCCAGACACTTTGAAAAACATACTCTTTTCATTTTATCCATTTCCATTGTTTTAACGGAAACTAAACACTAAAACCACTATGCTAGTAACTCACAAATCTGTGACTCCAACTCTGAGTTTTATAATACCAGTTTATTGGACAAATCTACATGGATGTCCTGGAGGGGTCACTGTACAGAAAGATCGTCTGATACAGTCTATGTTCTACTGAAACAGGAAAGCTTCCTGCAAATAGTTATGATATCATCCTTAATGTGGTGAGGGAAGTGATCATTCCCAAAGCCAACCATACAGATAAAGGGAGAGGACCTCTAAAAGGAAACCAGTATCTGATCTTAAGCTGGTAAAACAACTATTTCTACTTTGGTCATTCTCTCTTGGGACCTAGACATTGAGGAAGGTAGTGGTAAGGATGGGTGCTAAAATGGTACCTAGCCCATAAAAATATGCCAGGTCCTGAGACTTCCCTGGTGGTCCAGTGGTTAAGAATCTGCCTTCCAATGCAGGGAACACAGGTTCGATCCCTAGTCAAGTAACTAAGATCCCACATGCTGCGGGGCAACTAAGCACACACACTCTAAAGCCCATGCACCACAACCAGAGGGCCTGTGTGCCACAACTAGAGAGCCTGTGTGCTTCAACAAAGAGCCCATGTGCTGCAATGAAAGATCCGACACAGCCAAATAAATAAATAAATATTAAAATATATATATATGCCAGGTCCTAAAATGGGACACAGGCTGGAGAGGAAGGTATATTATTAAGACTAAACTGTCTAATTCTTATTCTTCTCGTTTCTTTTTTTTTACCCTTAGTATACAACCACTTAGTAAAGGTTTACTTAAATGTTTCAGTCTTGTTTGAGCCTTGTTTCAGCAGCCTTATCAGATATTAGCCTTAGCCTAACATTCTAAATAAAAGCAGGGCAGCGTTATACACACATTTTTGTTTATAACTCCCTTTTTCTCTATCTGATTTAAAACACAATTGCATAATGCAATAATTAGAAATTTATTTTGTTGGATGTAAAATACATAAAGACATAAATTGTAACAAAAATAGCATACAGAATGCAAGGATGGAACTATATAAGCAAAGTTGTTGACATTAGGTGGATTAATCCAAAGGAAATCATTATAAATCAAACACATACAGTTAAGGGGCAGGGAGGGGGGACACTAAAATGGCACAGTATAAAACATCTATATAACACAAAAGAAATGAAGGAACTAAGAAACAAAAAAGACCTAAGAAATATAGAAAATAAACAGCAAAATGGCAGAAGTATCACTAATTATATTAATGTAAATGGGCTATACTGTCCAACTAAATGGCAGAGATTGGCAGAATGGACAAACAAAAAAAACACGTTCCAACTATATGCCATCTATAAGACACATACTTTAGATTAAAACACATAAATTGGTTGAAAGATGGAAGAAGAGGCGAGACTGGTTCAAGATGGCGGAGTACAAGGACGTGTTCTCACTCCCTCTGGTGAGAGCACCGGAATCACAACTAACTGCTGAACAATCATCAACAGGAAAACACTGGAACTCATCAAAAAAGATACCCCACGTCCAAAGACAAAGGAGAAGCCACAATAAGACGGTAGGAGGGCGCAATCACAATAAAATCAAATCCCATAACTGCTGGGTGGGTGACTCACAAACTGGAGAACAATTATACCACAGAAGTCCACCCACTGGAGTGAAGGTTGTGAGCCCCACATCAGGCTTCCCAACCTGGGGGTCTGGGAATGGGAGGAGGAATTCCTAGAGAATCAGACTTTGAAGACTAGCAGGATGTGACTGCAGGACTTCGACAGGACTGGGGGAAACAGAGACTCCACTCTTGGAGGGCACACACAAAGTAGTGTGCACATCGGGACCCAGGGGAAGGAGCAGTGACCCCAGAGGAGACTGAACCAGACCTACCTGCTAGCGCTGGAGGGTCTCCTGCAGAGGCGTGGGGGGGGGAGAACAAGGACACTGGAAGCAGAAGATCTGGGAAGTACTCCTTGGCGTGAGCCCTCCCAGAGTACACCATTAGCCCCACCAAAAATCCGAGGTAGGATCCAGTGTTGGGTCGCCTCAGGCCAAACAACCAACAGGGGGGAAACCCAGCCCCACCCATCACAGACAAGCGGATTAAAGTTTTACTGAGCTCTGCCCTATAGAGCAACAGCCAGCTCTACCCACAACCAGTCCCTCCCATCAGGAAACTTTCACAAGCCTCTTAGATAGCCTAATCCACCAGAGGGCAGACAGCAGAAGCAAGAACAAATAAAATCCTGCAGCCTGTGAAACAAAACCACATTCACAGAAAGAAAGACAAGATAAAAAGGCAGAGGGCTATGTACCAGATGGTGGAACAAGATAAAACCCCATAAAAACAACTAAATGAAGTGGGGATAGGTAACCTTCCAGAAAAACAATTCAGAATAACAATAGTGGGAGAAGGGGAAGAAGGCGGAAGAGTAAGACGCGGAGATCACGTTCCTCCCCACAGATACATCAGAAATACATCTACACGTGGAACAACTCCTACAGAACACCCACTGAACGCTGGCAGAAGACCTCAAACTTCCCGAAAGGCAAGAAATGCCCCCACGTACCTGGGTAGGGCAAAAGAAAAAACAATAAACAGAGACAAAAGAATAGGGGCGGGACCTGCACCAGTGGGAGGGAGCTGTGAAGGAGGAAAAGTTTCCACACACTAAGAAACCCCTTCGCAGGCGGAGACCGCGGGTGGTGGAGGGGGGAAGCTTCAGAGCTGCGGAGGACAGCACAACAACAGGGGTGCAGAGGGCAAAGCGTAGAGATTCCCGCACAGGGGATCGCCGCCGACCGGCACTCACCAGCCCGAGAGGCTTGTCTGCTCACCCACCGGGGCGGGCGGGGCTGAGAGCTGATGCTTCGGCTTCAGTCGAGACACAGGGAGAGGACTGGGGTTGGCAGCGAGAACACAGCCTTAAGGGGTTAGTGCACCACGGCTAGCCGGGAGGGAGTCCAGGGAAAAGTCTGGACCAGCCGAAGAGGCAAGAGACTTTTTCTTCCCTCTTTGTTTCCTGGTGCGTGAGGAGAGGGGATTAAGAGCGCTGCTTAAAGGAGCTCCAGAGACGCGCGCGAGCCGCGGCTAAAAGCGCAGACCCCAGAGAAGGGCATGAGAGGCTAAGGCTGCTGCTGCCGCCACCAAAAAGCCTGTGTGCGAGCACAGGTCACTATCCACACCTCCCTTCCAGGGAGCCTGTGCAGCCCACCACAGCCAGGGTCCCGGGATCCAGGGACAACTTCCCCCGGAGAACGCACGGCGCGCCTCAGGCTGGTGAAACATCATGCTGACCTCTGCCGCCGCAGGCTCGCCCCGCACTCCGTACCCCTCCCTCCGGCCTGAGTGAGCCTGAGCCCCCCGAGTCAGCTGCTTCTTTAACCCCGTCCTGTCTGAGCGAAGAACACATGCCCTCGGGCGACCTACACGCAGAGACGGGGCCAAATCCAAAGCTGAGCCCCTGGGAGCTGTGAGAACAAAGAAGAAAATGGGAAACTTTTCCCAGCAGCCTCAGGAGCAGTGGATTAAATCTCCACAATCAACTTAATGTACCCTGCATCTGTGGTATACCTGAATAAACAACGAATCATCCCAAATTGAGGAGGTGGACTTTAAGAGCAAGATTTATTATTTTTTCCCCTTTTACTCTTTTGGTGAGTGTGTATGTATATGCTTCTGTGTGAGATGTTGTCTATAGAGCTTTGCTTTCACCATTTGTCCTAGGGTTCTATCTGTCTGTATTTTTTTTTCCACTTTTTAAAAAAAAATTTTTCTTAATTATTTTTTATTTTATTTTTTCTTACTCTTATTTTCTTTTATCCTCTTTCTTTCTTTCTACTCCTTCTCCCTTTTATTCTGAGCCGTGTGGATGAAAGGCTCTTGGTGCCAAGGCCAAGAGTCAGTGCTGTGCCTGAGGTAGGAGAGCCAACTTCAGGACACTGGTCCACAAGAGACCTCCCAGCTCCATGTAATATCAAACAGCAAAAATCTCCCAGAGATCTCCATCTCAACACCAACACCCAGCTTCACTCAACGACCAGCAAGCTACAGTGCTGGACACCCTATGCCAAACAACTAGCAAGACAGAAACACAACCCCACCCATTAGCAGAGAGGCTGCCTAAAATCATAAGTCCACAGACACCCCAAAACACACGACCAGACGTGGACATGCCCACCAGAAAGACAAGATCCAGCCTCATCCACCAGAACACAGGCACTAGTCCCCTCCACCAGGAAGCCTACACAACCCACTGAAACAACTTTAGGCACTAAGGACAGACACCAAAAACAACGGGAACTATGAACCTGCAGCCTGCAAAAAGGAGACCCCAAACACAGTAAGTTAACCAAAATGAGAAGACAGAAAAACACAGAGCAAAGGAAGGAGCAAGATAAAAACCCACCAGACCTAACAAATGAAGAGGAAATAGGCAGCCTACCTGAGAAAGAATTCAGAATAATGATAGTAAAGATGATCCAAAATCTTGGAAATAGAATAGAGAAAAACACAAGAAACATTTAACAAGGACCTAGAAGAATTAAAGATGAAACAAGCAACTATGAACAACACAATAAATGAAATTAAAAATACTCTAGAAGGGATCAATAGCAGAATAACTGAGGCAGAAGAACGGATGAGTGACCTGGAAGATAAATAGTGGAAATGACTACTGCATAGCAGAATAAAGAAAAAAATGAAAAGAATTGAGGACAGTCTCAGAGACTTCTGGGACAACATTAAACGCACCAACGTTTGAATCATAGGGGTTCCACAAGAAGAAGAGAAAAAGAGACTGAGAAAATATTTGAAGAGATTATAGTTGAAAACTTCCCTAAAATAGGAAAGGAAATAGTTAATCAAGTCCAGGAAGCAGAGTCCCATACAGGATAAATCTAAGAAGAAACAATGCCAAGACACATGTTAATCAAACTGTCAAAAATTAAATACAAAGAAAACATATTAAAAGCAGCAAGGGAAAAACAACAAATAACACACAAGGGAATCCCCATAAGGTTAACAGCTGATATTTCAGCAGAAACTCTGCAAGCCAGAAGGGACTGGCAGGACATATTTAAAGGGATGAAGGAGAAAAACCGACAACCAGGTTACTCTACCCAGCAAGGATCTCATTCAGATTTGATGGAGAAATTAAAACCTTTACAGACAAGCAAAAGCTGAGAGAGTTCAGCACCACCAAACCAGCTTTACAACAAACGCTAAAGGATCTTCTCTAGGCAAGAAACACAAGAGAAGGAAAAGACCTACAATAAAAAACCCAAAACAATTAAGAAAATGGTAATAGGAACATACATATCGATAATTACCTTAAATGTAAATGGATTAAATCCTACCACCAAAAGACACAGACAGGCTGAATGGATACAAAAGCAGGACCCATATATATGCTGTCTACAAGAGACCCACTTCAGACCTAGGGACACATACAGACTGAAAGTGAGGGAATGGAAAAAGATATTCCATGTAAATGGAAATCAAAAGAAAGCTGAAGTAGCAATTCTCATATCAGACAAAATAGACTTTAAAATAAAGACTATTAGAAGAGACAAAGAAGGACACTACATAATGATTAAGGGATCGATCCAAGAAGAAGATATAACAATTGTAAATATTTATGCACCCAACATAGGAGCACCTCAATACATAAGGCAAACACTAACAGCCATAAAAGGGGAAATCAACAGTAACACATTCATAGTAGGGGACTTTAACACCCCATGTTCACGAATGGACAGATCATTGAAAATGAAAATAAATAAGGAAACACAAGCTTTAAATGATACATTCAACAAGATGGACTTAATTGATATTTATATGACATTCCATCCAAAAACAACAGACTACACATTTTTCTCCAGTGCTCATGGAACATTCTCCAGGATAGATCATATCTTGGGTCACAAATCAAGCCTTGGTAAATTTAAGAAAATTGAAACTGTATCAAGTATCTTTTCCGACACACTATGAAACTACATATCAATTACAGGAAAAGATCTGTAAAAAATACAAACACATGGAGGCTAAACAATACACTACTTAATAACGAACTGATCACTGAAGAAATCAAAGGGAAAATCAAAAAATACCTAGAAACAAATGACAATAGAGACATGACAACCCAAAACCTATGGGATGCAGCAAAAGCAGTTCTAAGAGGGAAGTTTATAGCAATACATTCCTACCTTAAGAAACAGGAAGCATCTCAAATAAACAACCTAAACTTGCACCTAAAGCAATTAGAGAAAGAAGAACAAAAAAACCCCAAAGTTAGCAGAAGGAAAGAAATCATAAAGATCAGATCAGAAATAAATGAAAAAGAAATGAAGGAAACGATAGCAAAGATCAATAAAACTAAAAGCTGGTTCTGTGAGAAGATAAACAAAATTGATAAACCATTAGCCAGACTCATCAAGAAAAAAAGGGAGAAGACTCAAATCAATAGAATCAGAAATGAAAAAGGAGAAGTAACAACTGACACTGCAGAAATACAAAAGATCATGAGAGATTACTACAAGCAACTCTATGCCAATAAAATGGACAACCTGGAAGAAATGGACAAATTCTTAGAAATGCACAAGCTGCCAAGACTGAATCAGGAAGAAATAGAAAATATGAAGAGACCAGTCACAAGCACTGAAATTGAAAATGTGATTAAAACTCTTCCAACAAACAAAAGCCCAGGACCAGATGGCTTCACAGGTGAATTCTATCAAACATTTAGAGAAGAGCTAACACCTATCCTTCTCAAACTCTTCCAGAACATAGCAGAGGGAGGAACACTCCCAAACTCATTCTATGAGGCCACCATCACCCTGATACCAAAACCAGACAAAGATGTCACAAAGAATGAAAACTACAGGCCAATATCACTGATGAACATAGATGCAAAAATCCTCAACAAAATACTAGCAAACAGAATCCAACAGCACATTAAAGGATCATAAACCATGATCAAGTGGGGTTTATTCCAGGAATGGAAGTATTCTTCAATATATGCAAATCAATCAACGTGATATACCATATTAACAAACTGAAGGAGGAAAACCATATGATCATCTAAACAGATGCAGAGAAAACTTCTGACAAAATTCAAAACCCATTTATGATAAAAACCCTCCAGAAAGTAGGCATACAGGGAACTTTCATCAACATAATAAAGGCCATATATGACAAACCCACAGCCAACATCGTCCTCAATGGTGAAGAACTGAAAGCATTTCCACTAAGATCAGGAACAAGACAAGGGTGCCCACTCTCATCACTCTTATTCAACATACTTTTGGAAGTTTTAGCCACAGCAATCAGAGAAGAAAAGGAAATAAAAGGAATTCAAATCGGAAAAGAAGAAGTAAAGCTGTCACTGTTTGCAGATGACATGATATTATACACAGAGAATCCTAAAGATGCTACCAGAAAACTACTAGAGCTAATCAATGAATTTGGTAAAGTATCAGGACACAAAATTAATGCACAGAAATCTCTGGCATTTCTATACACTAATGATGAAAAATCTGAAAGTGAAATCAAGAAAACACTCCCATTTACCACTGCAACAAAAAGAATAAAATATCTAGGAATAAACTTATGTAAGGAGACAAAAGACCTGTATACAGAAAATTATAAGACAATGATGAAAGAAATTAAAGATGATACAAATAGATGGAGAGATATACCATGTTCTTGGAATTGGAAGAATCAACATTGTGAAAATGACTATACTACCCAAAGCAATCTACAGATTCAATGCAATCCCTATCAAACTACCACTGGCATTTTTCACAGAACTAGAAAAAAATTTTCACAATTTGTACGGAAACACAAAAGACCCCGAATAGCCCATGCAATCTTGAGAACAAAAAACGGAGCTGGAGGAATCAGGCTCCCTGACTTCAGACTATACTACAAAGCTACAGTAATCAGGACAGTATGCTACTGGCACAAAAACAGAAATATAGATCAATGGAACAGGATCGAAAGCCGAAAGATAAACCCATGCACATATGGTCACCTTATCTTTGATAAAGGAGGCAGGAATGTACAGTGGAGAAAGGACAGCCTCTTCAATAAGTGGTGCTGTGAAACGGGGACAGGTACATGTACAAGTATGAGATTAGAACACTCCCTAACACCTTACACAAAAATAAGCTCAAAATGCATTAAAGACCTAAATGTAAGGCCAGAAACTATCAAACTCTTAGAGGAAAACATAGGCAGAACACTCAATGACATAAATCACAGCAAGATCCTTTTTGACCCACCTACTAGAGAAGTGGAAATAAAAACAAAAATAATCAAATGGGACCTAATGAAACTTCAACACTTTTTCACAGCAAGGGAAACCATAATCAAGACCAAAAGACAACCCTCAGAATGGGCGAAAATATTTGCAAATGAAGCAACTGACAAAGGATTAAGCTCCAAAATTTACAAGCAGCTCATGCAACTCAATAACAAAAAAACAACCCAATCCAAAAATGGGCAGAAGACCTAAGTAGACATTTCTCCAAAGAAGATATACAGACTGCCAACAAACACCAGAAACAATGCTCAACATCATTCATCATTAGACAAATGCAAATCAAAACTACAATGAGATATCATCTCACACAAGTCAGAATGGCCATCATCAAAAAATCTAGAAACAATAAATGCTGGAGAGGGTGTGGAGAAAAGGGAACACTCTTGCACTGCTGGTGGGAATGTGAATTGGTACAGCCACTATGGAAAACAGTATGGAGGTTCCTTAAAAAAATACAAATAGAACTACCATATGACCCAGCAATCCCACTACTGGGCATATACCCTGAGAAAATCATAATTCAAAAAGAATGTTCATTGCAGCTCTATTTATAATAGCCAGGAGATGGAAACAACAAAAGTGTCCATCATCAGATGAATGGATAAAGAAGATGTGGCACATATATACAATGGAATATTACTCAGCCATAAAAAGAAACGAAACTGAGGTATTTGTAGTGAGGTGGATGGACCTAGAGTCTGTCATACAGAATGAAGTAAGTCAGAAAGAGAAAGACAAATACCATATGCTAACACGTATATATGGAATCTAAGGGGAAAAAATGTCATGAAGAACGCAGGGGTAAGACAGGAAGAAACACACAGACCTACTATAGAATGGACTTGAGGATATGGGGAGGGGGGAAGGGTAAGCTGTGACAAAGTGAGAGAGTGGCATGAACATATATACACTACCAAATGTAAAATAGATGACTAGTGGGAAGCAGCCGCATAGCACGGGGAGATCAGCTCGGTGCTTTGTGACCAACTAGAGCAGTGGGATAGGGAGGGTGGGAGCGAGGCGTAAGTGATATGGGAAGATATGTGTGTCTGTGACTGATTCACTTTGTTATGAAGCAGAAACAAGCACACCATTGTAAAGCAATTATACTCCAATAAAGATGTAAAAAAAAAAAAAAACTATTAAAAAAAGAATAACAATAGTGAAGATGATCCAGGACCTTGGAAAAAGAATGGAGGCAAAGATCGAGAAGATGCAGGAAATGTTTAACAAAGACCTAGAAGAATTAAAGAACAAACAAACAGAGATGAACAATACAATAACTGAAATGAAAACTACACTAGAAAGAATCAATAGCAGAATAATTGAGGCAGAAGAACAGATAAGTGACCTGGAAGACCGAATGGTGGAATTCCCTGCTGCAGAACAGAAGAAGAAAGAATGAAAAGAAATGAAGACAGCCTAAGAGACCGCTGAGACAACATTAAATGCAACAACATTTGCCTTCTCCTTCTGGGGTCCCAGAAAGAGAAGAAAGAGGAAAAGGACCCAAGAAAATATTTGAAAAATTATAGTCGAAAACTTCCCTAACATGGGAAAGGAAATAGTCACCCAAGTCCAGGAATCGCAGAGAGTCCCAGGCAGGATAAACCCAAGGAGGAACAAGTGAGACACACAGTAATCAAATTAACAAAAATTAAAGACAAGGAAAAATTATTGAAAGCAGCAAGGGAAAAATGACAAATAACATATAAGGGAACTCCCATAAGGTTAACAGCTGATTTCTCAGCAAAAACTCTACAAGCCAGAAGGGAGTGGCATGACATATTTAAGTTGATGAAAGAGAAGAAACTACAACCAAGATTACTTTCCCCGGCAAGGATCTCATTCAGATTCAATGGAGAAATCAAAAGCTTTACAGACAAGCAAAAGCTAAGAGAATTCAGCACCACGAAACCAGCCCTACAACAAATGCTAAAGAAACTTCTCTAAGTGGGAAACACATGAGAAGAAAAGGACCTACAAAAACAAACCCAAAACAATTAAGAAAATGGTAATAGGAACATACATATCAATAATTACCTTAAACATGAATGGATTAAATGCCCAACCAAAAGACACAGGCTTGCTGAATGGATACAAAAACAAGACCCATATATTTGCTGTCTACAAGAGACCCACTTCAGACCTAGGGACACATACAGACTGAAAGTGAAGGGATGGAAAAATATATTTCATGCAAATGGAAATCAAAAGAAAGCTGGAGTAGCAATACTTATATCACATAAAATAGACTTTAAAATAAAGAATGTTACAAGAGACAAGGAAGGACACTACATAATGATCAAGGGATCAAACCAAGAAGAAGATATAACAATTATAAATATATATGCATATACATGCACCCAACATAGGAAAACCTCAATACATAAGGCAACTGCTAGCAGCTATAAAAGAGGAAATCGACCGTGACACAATAATAGTAAGGGACTTTAACACCTCACTTACACAAATGGACAGATCATCCAAAGAGAACATTAAGAAGGAAACACAAGCTTTAAATGACACAATAGGGGCTTCCCTGGTGGCGCAGTGGTTGAGAGTCCGCCTGCCTATGCAGGGGACATGGGTTCGTGCCCCGGTCCGGGAGGAACCCACAAGCCGCGGAGCAGCTGGGCCCGTGAGCCATGGCCACTGAGCCTGCGCGTCCGGAGCCTGTGCTCCGCAACTGTAGAGGCCAAACAGTGAGAGGCCCGCGTATCGCAAAAAAAAAAAAAAAAAAAAAAAGATACAATAGAGCAGATAGATTTAATTGATATTTATAGGACATTCCATCCCAAAATAGCAGATTACACTTTCTTCTCAAGTGTGCACTGAACATCCTCCAGGATAGGTCACATCATGGGTCACAAATCAAGCCTCAGTAAATTTAAGAAAACTGAATTCATATCAAGCATCTTTTCCAACCACAACACTATGAGATTAGGAATCAATTACAGGGGAAAAAAACGAAAAAACACAAACATATGTAGGCTAAACAATATGTTACTAAATAACCAAGAGATCAGTGAAGAAATCAAAGAGGAAATCAAAAAATACCTAGAGACAAATGACAATGAAAACACGATGACCCAAAACCTATGGGATGCAGCAAAAGCAGTTCTAAGAGGGAAGTTTATAGCAATAAAATCCTACCTTAAGAAACAAGAAACATCTCAAATAAACAACCTAACCTTACACCTAAAGCAATTAGAGAAAGAAGAACAAAAAAACCCCAAAGTTAGCAGAAGGAAAGAAATCATTAAGATCAGAGCACAAATAAATGAAATACAAACAAAGAAAACAATAGCAAAGATCAATAAAACTAAAAGCTGGTTCTTTGAGAAGATAAACAAAATTGATAAACCATTAGCCAGACTTATCAAGAAAAACAGGGAGAGGACTCAAATCAATAAAATTAGAAATGAAAAAGGAGAAGTTACAACAGACACTGCAGAAATACAAAGCATCCTAAGAGACTACTACAAGCAACTCTATGCCAATAAAATGGACAACCTGGAAGAAATGGACAAATTCTTAGAAAGGTATAACCTTCCAAGACTGAAGCAGGAAGTAATAGAAAATATGAACAGACCAATCACAAGTAATGAAATTGAAACTGTGATTACAAGTCTTCCAACAAACAAAAGTTCAGGACCAGATGGCTTCACAGGTGCATTCTATCAAACATTTAGAGAAGAGATAGCACCCATCCTTCTCAAACTCTTACAAAGGCTCAAGAGGGAGGGGATATGGGGATATATGTATACATATAGCTGATTCACTTTTTTGTACAGCAGAAACTTACACAACACAAAGCAAAAATACTCCAGTAAAGGTAAAAACAAACAAACATTGGTTTTGTGGGGGAAGAAAATCAACAAAATCAAGCAACAAAATTGACAAATCTGTAGCTATATTAACCAAGAAAAAGAGAAGACTCAAATTATTAAAACCAATAATTAAAGTATTACTAGCAATCTTACAGAAATGAAAAAGATCTTGAGAACAATAGTATGTCAACAAATTACATAACCTAGGTGAAACTGACAAATTACTAAAAACACATAAACTACTAAACCTAACTCAAGAAGAAACAGAAAATCTGATTAGACCTAAAACAAATAAACAGACTAAGTTAGTACAGTTGGCCCTTCGTATCCATGGGTTCTACAGCCACAGATTCAACTAAGTGTAGATAAAAAAAAAATTTTTTTTAATTTCCAGAAAGTTCCAAAAAGGAAAACTTAAATTTGCCACACATTGGCAACTACTTACATAGCATTCACATTTTATTCAGTATTATAAGGAATCTAGAGATTATTTAAAATATACAGGAGGAAGGATGTGCATAGGTTATTTACAAATACTATGCCATTTTATGAAAGGGACTTGAGCATCCTCCGATTTTGGTATTCATGGGGGTCCTGGAACCAATCCCCTGTGGATACCAAAAAGAATAACCCAGGGCCAGTTGGATTCAGTAGTGAATTATACCAAAAGTTTACTGAAGAATTAACACCAATCATTCTCAAAATCTTCCAGAAAATAAAAGAGGAGGAACTCTTCCTAACTCATTCATTCTATGAGGCCAGTATTACCCTGATATGATAGTCAGACAAATATATCACAAGAAAAGAAAACCACACATCAATATTTGTTATAAATACAGATGCAAAATCCTCAACAAAATACTAGCAAAGCAAATCCAGCAGCATGTAGAAACAATTATATATCATGACAGTGGAATTTATTCCAAGAATACAAGGTTGGTTCAACATACAAAACTAAACCAATAAAAGAATAAAGAAGGAAAAAACCCATGATCACTCAACAGACAAAGAAAAGAGATTTAAGAAAATCCAACACCCTTTCAGGATCAAAGCACTCAACAAACTAGGACTGAAGGGAACTTCCTCAACCTTATAAGGGGCATCTATGAAAAACTCACAGCTCACATACTTAATAGTGAAAGGCTGAAAGTTTTCACCTTAAGACCAGTAACAAGACAGGGATGTTCACTCTCTCCACACTGATTCAACATTGTACTAGAGATTCTAACCAAGCAATTAGGCAAGAAAAAAATAAAAGGCACCCAGACTGGGGGGAAAAAAAAAGTAAAACTATCTCCATTTGAAGATGATATAATCTAACACATAAAAAAAAAAATCCTAAACCATACATACATACACACACACACACAAACTATTAGAGCTAACAAGTTCAGGAAAGCTGTAGGATACAAAATCAAAGAAGAAAAATCAGTCATATTTCTATACAACAGCAATGAGCCACCTGAAAATGAAATTAAGAAAACATTTCCATTAATAGAAAAAAAAGAATAAAATACTTAGGAATAAATTTAACAAAGTTATGTGGAAATCTTATACTCTGAAAACTACAAAACACTGTTGAAAGAAGGTAAATAAGATCTAAATAAATGGAAACACATCCCATGTTCATAAACTGGAAGACTTACTATTGTCAAGATGGCATACTCTCCAAATTTATGTACAGAGTCAATGTAATCCCCATCAAAATTCCAAATGCCTCTTTCGTAAAAACAGACAAGCAGATCCTAAAATTCATATGGAAATGCAAGGGATAGCATTTCCTTTTACAGAGATATATAGTCATAGATACATACAAACATACATACGTATGGCTGTCTATCTATCTACACACATATTAGCCAAAACAATATTGAAAATGAAGAACAATGTTGGAGTATTCATACTTCCTTATTTCAAAACTTACTACAAGGTTACAATAATAAAGACAACTTGGTAATAGCCTAAGGAAAGACATATAGACCAATGGAGTAGAAATGAGTATCCAGAAATAAACTTTTAGACTTACCGTCAATTATGATGGAAAGTTATACCATGTTCATGGACTGGAAGAGTTAATATTGTTAAAATAGCTATACTGCCCAAGGCAATCTACAGATTCAATGCAATCTCTATCAAATTACCAAGGGCATTTTTCACAGAACTAGAACAAATAATTTTAAAATTTGTATGGAAACACAAAAAAACCCGTATAGCCAAAACAATCTTGAGAAAGATGAACAGAGCCAGAAGAATCACGCTCCCTAACCTCAGACTATACTACAAAGCTATAATAATCAAGCCAGCATGGTACTGGCACAAAAACAGGTACATAGATCAATGGAACAGAATAGAGAGCCCAGAAATAAAGCCACACACTTATGGTCAATTAATCTATGACAAAGAAGGCAAGAATATACAACTGGGAAAAGACAGTCTCTTCAATACATGGTGCTGGGAAAACTGGACAGCTACATGTAAAAGAATGAAATTAGAATATTTTCTCACACCATATACAAAAATAAACTCAAAGTGGATTAAAGACCTAAATGTAAGATGAGAAACCATAAAAACTCCTGGAAGGGGGCTTCCCTGGTGGCTCAGTGGTTAAGAATCCACCTGCCAATGCAGGGGACATGGGTTCGAGCCCTGGTCCAGGAAGATCCCACATGCCGTGGAGCAACTATGCCCGTGCGCCACAACTACTGAGCCTGCTCTAGAGCCCGCGAGCCACGACTACTGAGCCCGCGTGCCACAACTACTGAAGCCCATGTGCCTAGAGCCCATGCTCCACAACAAGAGAAGCCACTGCAATGATAAGCCCGCGCACCACAATGAAGAGTAGCCCCGTCTCACTGCAACTAGAGAAAGCCTACATGCAGCAACGAGGACCCAACACAGTCAAAAAAAAAATAAATTAAATAAATAAATTTTTAAAAAGAAAAAAAACAACTCCTGGAAGAAAACATAGGCAGAACACTTTTTGACAAAAATTATAGCAATATTTTTTTGGATCTGTTACCTAAGGCAAAGGAAACAAAAGTAAAAATAAACAAATAAGGCCTAATTAAACTTAAAAGCCTTTGCACAGCAAGTGAAACCATCTACAAAATGAAAAGACAACCTAACGAATGGGAGAAAATATTTGCAAATGACCTGACCAATAAAGGGTTAATATCCAAAATATATAAACAGTTCATACAATTCTATGTCAAAAACACACACAACCCAATTTAAAAATGAGTGAAAGCCCTCAAAAGACATTCTTCCAAAGAAGACAAACAGATGGCCAACAGGCACATAAAAAGATGCTCAACGTCACTAATCATCAAAGAAATGCAAATCAAAACCACAATGAGATATCACCTCATACCTGTCAGAAAGGTTATCGTCATAAAGACCACAAACCACAAATGCTGGCAAGGATGTGGAGAAAAGGGAACCCTTGGACACTGTTGGTGGGAATGTAAACTGGTGCAGCCACTGTGGAAAACATTATGGAGGTTTCTCAAAAAACTAAAAATAGAGCTACCATATGATCCAGCAATTCCACTCCTGGGCATACATCCGAAGAATACAAATATTAATTTGAAAAGATACATGCACCACAATGTTCATTGCAGCATTATTTACAATTGCCAATATATGGAAGCAACCTAAGTGTCCATCAACAGATGAATGGATAAAGAAGATGGGATAGATACAGATATAGATACAATGGAATGTTACTCAGTCATAAAAAATAATAAAATTTTGCCATTTGCAACAACACAGGAACCTGGAGGGTATTATGCTTAGTGAAATGACTGAGACAGAGAAAGACAGATACTGTATGTTATCACTGTGTGTGGGATCTAAAAAAATAAAACAAGTGAATACAACAAAACAGAAACTGACTCACAGATATAATGAACAAACTAGTAGTTACCAGTGGGGAGGGAGGAGGGGCAGGGAGGGGGTTAAGATGTACAAACTACTATGCATAAAGTAAATAAGCTACAAGGATATATTGTACAGCACAAGGAATATTGCCAATATTTTATAATAACTCTAAATGGAGGATAATCTATAGAAGTTCTGAATCACTATGTTGTACACCTGAAACTAATATAACATTGTAAATGAACTATATCAATTAAAAAAAATTATGGTCAATTGATTTTTAACAGCAGTACCAATACAAAATTAATGAGGAAAGAGGAGTCTTTTCAACAAATGGTATTGGGACAAGTGAATATCTACCCGCTAGCAAATGAATCTGGACCCATACTTTATACCATATATAAAAATTAATTTTAAATGGATCACAGACTTTAATGTAAGAGCTAAAACTCTTAGAAGGAAGCACAGATGTAAATATTTGTGACCTTATTTTAAACACTGGTTTCGTAGATATAACACCGAAAGCACATGCAACCAAAGGAAAAAAAAAGATAAACTAGATTTCATCAAAATTAAAAACCCTGGTGCTTCAAAGGTCACCATCAAGAAAGTAAGAAGACAATCCACAGGAGAAAATATTTGCAAATCATATACCTGATAAGGGTCTAATTTCGTTAATGTATAAAGAACTCTTATGACTTCAACACTAAAAAGACAAATAATCCAATTTTTTAAATGGTAAAAGAACTGAATAGATATTTCCCCAAAGAAGACAACACAAATGGCCAATAAGCACATGTGAGGTTGCTCAACATCATTAGTCATCAGGGGACTGCAAATCAAAACCACAACGAGATATACCACTTTACACTCATCATTAGAGTGACTATTTAGAAAAAAAAAGTATCGGAGAGGATGTGGGAAATTCGACCCTCATAAACTGCTGGTGGGGGTGTAAAATGGTACAGCATCTGTGGAAAACAATTTGACAGTTCTTCCAAAAGTTAAACATACAGTAAATATGAGCCAGTAATTCCACTCCTAGGTATATACCCAAGAGAACTTAAAATATTCATTAAAAAAATTTGTACATGAATGTCCATAGCAGCATTCGTCATAGTAGTCAAAAAGTACAAACAACCCAAATATCCATTAAACTATGAATAAATATTCAAAATATAGTATATCTAGACAATGAAATATTTTTCAGCCATAAAAAGGAATGAAGTACTGTTACATGGTACAACACGAAAGACTCTTGAAAGTGTGCTTAGTAGATGAAGCCAGACACAAAAGGCCACATATCGTATGATCCATTTACATGAAATGTCCAGAATAGACAAATTCATAGAGACAGAAAGTAGATTAGTGGTGGCCCAGGGATGGAGTGCGGTGAGAACTGGGAATGGGTTAGGACAGGGTTTCTTTTTAGGGTGATAAAAATATTCCAAAATTGTGGTGATAGCTGCACAATATAATGAACATAAAAAATAATCACTGAATTCGATACTATAAAAGGGTAAATTTTATGTTATATGATTATACCTCAATAAAAAATTATTTTTTAACTTAAAAAAAAAATTAAAAACAGAACAGTGTTGTGCTATCCTAGGCGCCAGGCCAGTGTTGTTAGCATAGTGCATTTAGCCAAAAAAATCATCCAGATGAAGATACTGTTCACAGAGTTGTTTTTCGTGAAGAAAGGGAAATATGTGCAATCTGAAATTCTCTCTCATCCCACAAATCCTTATCTTTCTATATATTTTATCTCTTTGAATGAGTAAGTTGCCATAATTAGAAACTGGGAGTCATTCTAGATTCCTTTTCTCTCTCTGATCCTTTGCATACAATCATTAAATTCCTACCACTATAGTTCTTAGCTACTAAATATTTCCCATTCAGTACCCTCTTCTCTACCCCTACTTGACGACTCTGTCACCTCTCCCTTACACCCTGCTTCTAGTTTTGTTGTCCTTACACCTAACCTACATACTACTATCAGGAAGATCTATTTAAACCAAAAGTCTAACCACTGCAATACTTCAAGGGCTCTCCAGCACCTACATCACTTGGAACAAACTTACATCTCCAACAAGCATCACTGCACATCAACTCCCTGAGCCCGCTTTACACTCTAGTAATACTGCTCCCAGTCTGCTGTACACAAGAAACCGATCATCATAACTGCCCCAATGTTTAAAGGGGCTTTTGACATTTTTAATGCAAATAGTTTTTTTAAAATACGGCGACATAAATGCCCCTAAACATGTCAACAAAGACACCTGTAAACACTTAGTGAGAAAAATCCCTGCAACCTGATTATAAACTGAACCTTAAAAAAAAAAAAAAAGGAAATTGTGAACACTGGGAGCTCAGTATCTCCAGATTTTACATTAACACGACCTCTCACATTAACGAGACACAGAAAGAAATGAAGAACAATCTCACTTACGGTAAAGCATCTCAAAAAAGCATTCTTTATTAAAAGAAAACGCAGAATTAGAATACCGATTCCCTACCCAGGCTTAGGTGTCTTTCCAAGCAATCTGAAGTTTCAGTACTATAAGGAACTCATTTCAGAGGATCTGTCCTCAAGTTTCTCACTGTCGGGGAAACCACGTGTTATTGACCTCTGTTCAAAATAAATAACACGACCGAAAGGCTAATTCATTTTAGGAATCAGGAAACACACCCTTGTAAAGTCCTGCTAAGCTAATGCTCTGTTCACCTTCCTGATCTCCAGGTCCCCTTACACCGCACAAAAAAACCGCCCAGGCATCCTAGGAACCTGGCTACTGTCTCGGACACAGGCCGTAGCCCGGCGACAGGTGAGAACTGGCCTCAGGACCTCCGACCACCGCCGCTGAGACCCCAAAGCCAAAGTCGGCTGCTACCTTCCCCGGGCGTCTCCCGCGACCCCTGAGCCAAGTGACCCGGATCGCGCCTGGACTCACCCGGCGAAGCTTTCCCAGGACCAGCCCCAAGTGCGGCTGAGAGACAG
The DNA here is from genome assembly GCF_000442215.2 of Lipotes vexillifer. Taxonomy (NCBI): domain Eukaryota; kingdom Metazoa; phylum Chordata; class Mammalia; order Artiodactyla; family Lipotidae; genus Lipotes; species Lipotes vexillifer. The sequence continues at coordinate 330,726 of NW_006792683.1, forward strand.
TCCCGGGGCCCTCCATGGAGTCAAGGCTGCCCTGGCAGTCGGCGCCGTATCCAAGGCCCGGCCGAGCCACCACCAGCGGCACCGGACACGCAGCGTTCGGTCCGGAACCCAAACCCGCACCCGGCAACCGGAGCAGACCACTGAGAAGCCGGCTGCGGGGAGGTGCCAGAGATGAACGGAGCCTACGGGCCTCAAGTGTCCACGCTGCTCAGCCGGGGAGCTTCGGCCCCTAGATTACGCTTTGCGTCCTGAAGATCCGAAGGTCCAAGCCCGCCCGCACGAGCCTGCGACCTGCACTCTCCTCGCCGCCCTACCCCTCGGTTTGGTTTCGGCCAGACCTCCGCACGGAGGCGGGGTCGCGGGGACTCCGTTAATTTCCCCTCCTACTTCGCGCGAGGTTAGTAGACGTGTCCCGGTCGTTCTCTCTTAAAGGGGCCGGGGCTCTACCTGGCGGAGCTACCCAGCCTTGGAAATCTAGAGGCTTGGGGCTGAGAGAATGGGATTCGACCTCCGGGCCTGTTCTGTGGTGTGGGCCGCACCGCCCCGAACGTCAGGACTAGGTCTCAGGAGTCCCCACCTCGGGTGCCGACGGCGAGGCTTCTCCCGGAAGCCCCTCGGTGTAGCCCGGCGAGGTGAGCGCGACGCGCCCCCTCGGCCCGGGTGCCGGCGCCTGGCCCAGCCCCAGCCCCCATCTCTTTCCTCTCGCAGCCCCGCTAGATCCTGCTGTCTGCACCCCACGGAAGCCCGGACGGCGTCGTACCCTGGGGGAGCCCGCCGGCCCAGGGAAACCGGCCGCCGTCTTCATTCCTGTCAGAAAATGGCTTGCAAGGGCCCGCGCCTCCTGCCAACCGTGTCCGGACTTTGGACAGGAAGGCGTCTCGGGTCAGCTGTGGTGTGGGCAAAGTTTAACCTCTCCCACGCAAGAGGACATCGATCGGGCCTCCTCTGCCCAGCGAAGAGTTCGAGGGCTTTACTCACTTTTACCTGAGTTACCTGGGCACTTGCTGGGCAAAACTCTTTAAACTCCATGAGCTCCTAGTTACCCAAATGCTAAATGAAACCCGTATGGACCTTAGCTGGGCGCGTGCTGTTCTCCTCTGAGGAAGGGAAGCTAAAAGTAGCATCTTGCCCTCTAAATTTAGGAGCCTATATTTAGGTCTGTTGAATAAAATACCCAGGGCTGGATCTGTTCTTGGGGATGGGTTTTAGCTAACACAGGTGTAAAGGATCACCCATCTCTGAGTTTTCTAATTGATGTCCTTAGTGAAGCAACTCAAAAAGCCACAGATACTTCTTCCTAAACAAATCACCCTAGAGAACTCAATAATTGAGCAGAATCTTAGTTCCTTAGGAAACTTCCCTAATGTTAAGCTCTAGCAGCAACAGAACTATTGTGCCAAAAAGAATCCAGAAATGGCCCAAGTTCACGGCAAGTGATTTTCAGGACCAAAATGCAGGCTAGTTTTTTAGAACTCAAAGTGCTCTCTCTCATTTGCCACATCAGCTTAAGGAGTTTCAGGAACTTTCACAAGTAGCAAAGAGCAGAAATTGCTTAACGATTCTCCATTTTTAAGGTATTACACAACCTTCATATGTGTTGGACAGTGTGTGCTGAAAGTAAACTATGTGAACAGCTTACTAAAATCAGAAGAGAAGGGGCTTCCCTGGTGGCGCAGTGGTTAAGAATCCGCCTGCCGGGCTTCCCTGGTGGCGCAATGGTTGAGAGTCCGCCTGCCGATGCACGGGACGCGGGTTCGTGCCCCGGTCTGGGAGGATACCACGTGCCGCGGAGCGGCTGGGCCCGTGAGCCATGGCCGCTGAGCCTGCACGTCCGGAGCCTGTGCTCCACAAAGGGAGAGGCCGCAGCAGTGAGAGGCCCACGTACCGCAAAAAAAAAAAAAAAAAAAAAAAAAAAAAAAAAACATGGGTTTGAGCTCTGGTCCGGGAGGATCCCACATGCCGCAGAGCAACCAAGCCCGTGCCACAACTACTGAGCCTGTGCTCTGGAGCCCACGAGCCACAACTACTGAGCCTGTGCTCTAGAGCCCATGCTCCGCGACAAGAGAAGCCACTGCAATGAGAAGCCCGCGCACTGCAACGAAGAGTGGCCCCTGCTCACTTCAACTAGAGAAAGCCCGCGTGCAGCTACGAAGACCCAATGCAGCCAAAAATAAATAAACTAATTAATTAATGAGTTTAAAAAATCTAAACAGAAGCATAACCAAAATTTAGAATTTCAAAGGATCTTAGAACAACAACATATGCCTCAATTAAAACACTGTATTACTGAATGAAAATTCTTCAGTTAGTCTGAACATTTTCAGGGAACTCCAGAATCATTAGCTTTCAGGATTTATTTACAACGTAAAACATTTTTTAAAAAATCCCTTTGCCCTCCCTGAGGCAAGTCTGTGTCCTTTTCTAGTTTTTCAATAATTACCATTCCAAATATTAAAAAAAAGAGCAGGGACAAAAGGATAAATGAAATTTAAAAGAAAAATCTACAAGTTTCCCCATGGCAAAAACAGTAAAACTTAAACTCAATGCCAGGTTCAAACCTAATTTCTTTTCTGCACACTTAATAGTCATATAGAAACTTACCTCTTCCTCTAGATGTTTCAATCCCATTTTTTAAAAGGTTCATGTTAATATATTCTAATATGTAAATAAAGTTCTACTAAGCTCCTCATATCCTTGAGAAAGGTTTCAGATTCTAATACATCCTGCACTCTTGTGTTTCCACACTGTGATCCTGCTTTGACACTTCTGTGGCAAAGGGGTGCTATTAGGTGGAGTTGTGACTACCAACCCATAATCTAATTTCATGGACATAACTCCTGATTAATTCTTCCTTAAATGTCATGCATAGTACTACCCTCTTAAAATCTACAATTGAAAAGAGAAATACTAAATTAGGTAACTGATAAAAATAAAATTGAATGTTTTATTCTATATTCATATAGAGTACATGATTTTTACCATGTGAAAGATATCAAAGTTTGTCCTCCTTAAGTAGATATGGGATTTTGCCATCTTATATAAGCTTACTTTAAAGGAAATGGAGAACAAATGCTGTTAATGTTTGTGACAGCTGCTAGAAAGCATACAAGAACATTGGAAACATGCTAACCAGTAAACCTTGTCCACAACCTAGAAACTGATTTCCCTTATGAAGGGCCCTGTTGCTAAACTGTAAACACTAGTTACTCCCATTTAATTAAACAGTCAGTGTCACAGGCTGTATGATCTAGTCCTTCAAAAGAAAGTCAAACATGCTGAGCCACATCTTCATTCTCTGCACTAGTGATGCAAGAATTGTTCTCAGAACATACTAAATCAGGAGCTACCTGTTGAACAAGAGCTGGGTAATTTCCATTGTTTATTCCACATACAAATGAATATATTTATGTATTTTTTTATTCTAGTTAAGAATATATAAAGGTTAGAACCCAAAGAGCCTCCTCAATTATAAAATAAAGTAGATTAAAAAGTGGTGTTGATTCCTATTACTTAAACAATTCAAAAAAAGTATTTTGTATACAAAATCTAACTAAAATTATCAGCGAATAGAAACAATTACCTGAAGCATTTAGGCAAGAAGAAAAGGAAACACTTTTGCCTAAAGTTAACTGGAAAATTGCTCAAATTTTCCATTTACTGCAGCTATTATGGATGCTTAATAGACCCACTAAGAATTCCTGAACTGGCAGAAACTCTTCAGAGTATTTAGCCCAAACATTATGAACTTAAAGCGGTATAGAGGCCAAACAGTTGAAATAAGTATAGGGAAATGAAAACCGCATGTCTATTCAATGCAAGCGCTATTCAGCTTGAGCTTCTTGTTGCCACAGAAGAACGGAAGACTATGTATTATAGTCTTCTACTTTTTCAAGAGAACGCAGAAATCCAGATTTTTATATGAACTAAACTTTTTTTTTTTTTTAAGCATATCTGCAGGATTTTTTTTTTTTCTTTTTGGTACGCGGGCCTCTCACTGTTGTGGCCTCTCCCCTTGCGGAGCACAGGCTCTGGACGCACAGGCCCAGTGGCCACGGCTCACGGGGCCCAGCCGCTCCACAGCATGTGGGATCTTCCCAGACCGGGGCACGAACCCGCATCACCTGCATCGGCAGGCGGACTCTCAACCGCTGCACCACCAGGGAAGCCCTGAACTAACCTTTTAAATGTAGTCAGCTGGTTCATAATTTTTAAACAATGCTCAAGCCAGCCAGTGACCAGTCTGTCATCTAGTCTCTGCTACTGGTATTACAGTTTTAAACCGAGACTTCCCCAGAGAAAAAGTGACTCTCCAAGGTCACAAGATAATTAACAAATTTAAATTCAGTATTTTCATGTCTGAAGAATTTCAACCAAAATGGTTCAAGTAAAATGTATTTGATGATATTTAATGAGTCCACAAAAGTAAGCTTACTTAGCATAGCCTGTATTAGGTGAGCACTTTATATGAAAGGTGAATATGGTGTACTAATAAATTATTTTTTAATTTAGTAACTTCACTGGTATAATTTATGGGAGAGGGGGATGACAAGTGAGGGCTATGTCAGTTGGACATACTAATAAGTAGAATTAATTAAATGGGTAATTGAAAGTTTTATTATGACTATTTTTATAAATTACATCATTATTATTAGTTTTCCTTTTCTCCTATGCTAGAGCAGATTTCTAAGTAATGTTTTTAATCAACATCTTCAACACCAAATCATACAGAGTAAATTAATCACTTCTCTGAACTTATTTACCAAGTAATGTCAACTCTCTGGAAACCAGCAAAGAAATAAAGTAAGGAAGAAGCCTCTGAAAGCAAAACAATATGTGTCATTAAGCCTAGTTTTCACAAATACTCTTACAGTCAGTGGCACCTGGTCACCCTAACTAAAACTCTGGTAAATTATCCTCACTTTTCCATTTTCTTCTCCTTGCTACATTCGATCAATCATTAAATCCAATGAATTCTAACTACAAAAATCTACCTAGTTTGTCCTTCCAATCATTTTAACAACCACTATCAGATGTTAGGCCAAAGGTTTAAAAATGTGGCTAGTGGGCCAGACCCAACCCACAGAATGTTTTGTCTGAACTGCATGATATTTTTTCTAATCTAAATATTTGCCAGCATTAAAAATTGGGAGATTTCACACAAAAGAACCCAGATTTCCAACTTTTCTTGAAATATCAGAAGATCTGGCAAAAACTAGGCTGAAGGTAAGTAGCAGCTACATGTTTCAGAGAAAGCATACACTCTCCAGTTGGTTACAGCTCTCACTTTTACCTGTGCTGCACTCATTTCATTTGAGTTTATAAACCCTGTTTTAGACCTTCACCATTTATTTCCTGAACTAAAGTGATAACTTCTTGATTGGCCTCCCTGCCTCTGGTCTTTATCTGGTTCAATTCTTATTTGACAATGTTGACAGATAGACTTTAAAAATGAAACTTTTTCAGTTCACTCCCTACTTAAAATTCCTCAATAGTGCCCCATCATTTAAAAGATAGAGTTCAACTTCCTATCATAACATGCAAAGCTATTTTTTACATAATCCCAGTATACAACTTCAGTCTCACTCTGTATTCAATCAGACTGAATTGCTTATAGATCTCCAAAAATGCCAAGCTCTCTCCCACTTCTGTACTTTTAAAAATGCTCTCTCCTCAACCTGGAATGTTTATCCTTTCTTGCCTGGCTAACTCCTACTCTTTCTTCAATATCAGCTCAAGTAAGATCTCTTCTGGGACATTTTCCCAGGCTCCTCCTCCCCACCCTCTCTACCTACCACTTCCAATCAGTCTACTAGGCAGCTCCTGTATATCAGTAGCATCCTGTGGCTATTACAGCACTATATTATAATTATTGCATTTTTTTTTCTGGTGTCCTCCAACTAGAGTGAACTCCTTGAAGGCAACCACTGTTAAATTTCATCTTAAAATGTAAATGAGAAGACAAAAGTGCTTTCTCAATTATTTATTTGGTAGCAGTAGATGAGAAAAGGAACAAACATTTGTAAAAGGCCCCATGTGCCAAGTACTACAGCTATGTCCTTTTGCAATATTTCATTTACAGTAAATGAGATAGAATTTAATAGGATTTACAATAAATGAAAAAGTGGACAGATTTTAGAATTTCAGTTATGACTTGGTTAAATTTTGAGGTACTAGTTGCTTTTGCAAGACTCTCACATTACACCATTCTGAGGTCACAGCTGTCATTCAAATACTAATAATTTGCTTAAGATTAATTTTCAGTTCATATTATTTCTGAGTTAACTCATAGTGTAATTTCCCGATTTGAAAAAAAGGGGAAGGAAAAAACCCAAATGCTCAAGATCAACAAAGCTTAAGGAAAGTTTTAGAAAAAATCCTTAGCAACATCCACTCAACAAAACATTCATGTAAGGAGAAAGCTTACATGTAAGATCTTATGTAAAGAGAAATATTATGTAACACTCACATAGGAAGGATTCACTCAAACATAATTTTCAGCTGTTCCTATACTTAGTAAAATAGGTAAAATTATTGAAAACATCTAAAATGTCAACTTACCCTTTCTGTAAGAACTACAATTGGTGAAAACGCAGAATTCAGGAAATCATAAACATCAATTTGAAATAAATATTTCAGAATCTGACACTCAGAAGCATCTTCTGTCAATTTATAAATAAAAATATGTTAACACTTGATGCGATGTAATTTTGAATCTAATTTTTTCCTTACTTGCTGCATTGGAGAACAAATAGCTTGTTTCTTACCTTTTTGAGCAACATAATTTTGAGAAGACAAAGAGTAATCAGTTGAAAAGAGCTGACTGTTTGACAGGGTATTTTCCACAAATGTGTCTATTTCCACTTGAGTAGGTCTTTCAGTTTCTAGTGATGTTTCTGATTTTTCATCATTATTTTCAGAAGATAGAGCTTTGAAATGTACTTCTTCGTGAATTCTCATAGATAACTCTATTTTAGAGACCATATCTGCAAATAAATAAGGAGAAATGTTTGGTTTTTTTTTTTACAGGCTTGGTTTGTTGTGGGCTTCCTATTTTTTTTTCTAGGCAGGTCATTCTTTGAATCTTGTGGGCATTGTGATACTTCATTATGGAAAGAATTCATTAAAACATAAATTTGTAGCCTCTATTAGTTGCTACTTCTGATGTAATAAATTACCACACACTTAGTGGCTTAAAGGATACAAATATATTCTCTTAGAGTTCTGGAAATCAGAAATCCTACAACCAAGGTTTTGGCAGGGCTGTGTGTTCCTTCTGGAGGCTCTCAAGGAGAACCCATTTCATTGCCTTTCCTACCTTCTGGAGGGCACCTGCATCCTTTGACTCATGGCCCTGTATATATGAAGATATATATGGACATCTCAAGAACTTTCATTTAAAAAGGATTACCAGGCTTCCCTGGTGGCACAGTGGTTAAGAATCCGCCTGCCAATCCAGGGGACACATGTTCAAGCTCTGGTCCAGGAAGATCACACATGCTGCGGAGCAACTAAGACCGTGTGCCACAACTACTAAGCCTGCGCTCTAGAGCCTGCGAGCCACAACTACTGAGCCCGCGGGCCTAGAGCTCATGCTCCACAGCAAGAGAAGCCTGCACATTGCAACGAACAGTAGACTCTGCTTGCCGCAACTAGAGAAAGCCCGTGTGCAGCAACAAAGACCCAATGCAGCCAAAAATAAATAAAAAGTAAATAAACTTATTTTAAAATTTATAAAAAATAATAAAAATAAAAAGGATCACCCTTCCCCAAAATAAGAAAAATTAACTTGAAACATATATGTCATAATTTTACACATTTGTAATGCTGCATCATATGCATACCATGTCATCATATGCGTACATGTGCATACCATGTCAAATAGCCATCAATTTAAGACAATTCAATTTTCAAACATAGTATAAACTGATCACCTGATTCAATGAACTAATCAAACAGGATTTAAAAAAAAAAAGGTCTAACTAGTCCTAGTCTGAGCTATAGTATTCAAGTAAATTGTGGGATTTATTCCTCAGTTACTTTTTAAGACAAGGATAGAAAAGTATCAGTGCAGCCCTGAAAAACAATATTAAAGAGTAGTCCTGGGCTTCTCTGGTGGCGCAGTGGTTGAGAGTCCGCCTGCTGATGCAGGGGACATGGGTTCGTGCCCCGGTCCTGGAAGATCCCACATGCCGCGGAGTGGCTGGGCCCGTGAGCCATGGCCGCTGAGCCTGCGCATCCGGAGCCTGTGCGTCCGGAGCCTGTGCTCCGCAAAGGGAGAGGCCACAACAGTGAGAGGTCTGCGTACCAAAAAAATAAATAAATAAATAAATAAATATATATATATATATATAATAAAAATTAAAAAAGAAAAAAAGAATAGTCCTAACTGAATTATTCAATGTCTAACTTTGCTCTTTGAGTTATGAATTTAACACATGGCTTTGATGCTGTCACTTACTTAGCATTGTTTAAAAGATGAAAGTCCCAAGTAAGCAAACACACATCTGTAATTTACTCATGCCACCTGTGGACATTAAACTTAAAAATGAACAATCAACTCAGGAGTCTGAATACAATAGGACTATTGTAAATACAGGACTCAAACAGTGATCTACAATGATGTTTAATGGCATTAGGGGAAAAAAAGGCTTATTCAACAATTAATTACACCAAATTTATATGTGCCTAAATTGGTTTATTTTAAATATTGTTTTATACTACATTTGAAATAAATATATGTGAAGAAGATGAAAATTTCCTATAATAATTTTATATTTGATTATACTTTTTTTTTTTTTTTTTTGCGGGACACGGGCCCCCCACTGTTGTGGCCTTTCCCCTTGCGGAGCACAGGCTCCGGATGCTCAGGCTCAGTGGCCATGGCTCACGGGCCCAGCTGCTCCACGGCATGTGGGATCTTCCCAGACCAGGGCACGAACCCGCATCCCCTGCATCGGCAGGAGGACTCTCAACCACTGCGCCACCAGGGAAGCCCTGATTATACTTTTGAGGTATTATTTTCACATTACTTAAATCTAAGCTATAAGACTTACATTAGAAGCCAAAACAATCTTGAAAAAGAAGAGCTGGAGGAATCAAGTTCCCTGACTTCAGACTATACTACAAAGCTACAGTCATCAAAATAGTATGGTACTGGAACAAAGATACATGGATCAGTGGAACAGGATAGAGAGCCTAGAAATAGACCCATGCACTTATGGTCAATTAATCTAGAACAAAGGAGGTGAGAATATACAATGGAGAAAAGACGGTATCTTCAATAAACGGTGCTGGGAAAACTGGACAGCTACATGTAAAAGAATGAAATTAGAACATTCTCTAATACTGCATACAAAAATAAACTCAAAATGGATTAAAGACCTAAATGTAAGACTGGATACTATAAAACTCTTAGAGGAAAACATAGACATAACACTCTTTGACATAAATTGCAACAGTATTTTGGGAGATCTGTTTCCTAGAGATGGAAATGGAAACAAAACCAAAAATAAACAAATGGGACCTAATTAAACTAAAATGCTTTGCACAGCAAAGGAAAACATAAGCAAAACAAAAAGACAACCTATGGAATGTGAGAAAATATTTGTGGATGATGCAACTGACAAGGGATTGAGTTCTAAAATATACAAACAGCTCATACAGCTCAATATCAAAAAAGCAAACAACCCAATCAAAAAAATGAGTGGAAGACCTAAATAGGCATTTCTCCAAAGAAGACATCTGGATGGCCAAGAAGCACATGAAAAGATGTTCAATGTTGCTAATTATTAGAGAAATTCAAATCAAATGTACAATGAGGTATCACCTCACACCAGTCAGAATGGTTATCATCAAAAAATCTACAAACAATAAATGCTGGAGAGAGTGTGGAGAAAAGGGAACCCTCTTATACTGTTGGTAGAAATGTAAACTGATACAGCCACTATGGAGAACAGTATGGAGGTTTCTTAAAAAACTAAAAATAGAACTACCATATGATCCAACAATCCCATTCCTGGGCATATATCACGAGAAAACTATAATTTGAAAAGTTACAGGCACCCCAATGTTCATAGCAGCAATATTTACAAATAGCCAAGACATAGAAGCAACCTAAATGTCCATTGACAGATGAGCAGATAAAGAAGATGGTATGCATATACAATGGACTATTACTCAGCCATAAAAAAAGAATGAAATAATGCCATTTGCAGCAACATTGATGGACCTAGAGATTATCATATTAAATGAAGTAAGTCAGAGAAAGACAAATATCATATGATATCACTTATATGTGGAGTCTAAAAAATGATACAAATGAACTTATTTACAAAACAGAAATAGACTCACAGACATAGAAAACAAATTTATGGTTACCAAAGGGGAAAGCGGGGGAGGGATAAATTAGGAATTTGGGATTAACAGTTATACACTACTGTATATAAAATGGATAAACAACAAGGTCCTAATGTATAGCACAGGGAACTATATTCAACACCTTATAGTAACCTAATATAGAAAAGAATCTGAAAAAGAATATACATATATTCTTATACATATATATTCAGTTATATATGTATAAGTGAATCACTTTGCTGTACGCCTGAAACATTGTAAATCAACAATACTTCAATTTAAAAAAGTACATTAGATACAGATATGACTTTCTTACAATTGTTAATAAATTAATAAACAATTTTAATTCAAATAAAATAATGAATAGTTTTCATATTTAACTGTACTTGGGAAATTCATTATTTAATAAGCTCAGTTTGGAGTCCTTTTGTAAAATAGAGTCCTAATATCCTAATATTCCCTTAGGATCTATTAATATTGTAATATAAATAATTGTTCCCTAATTTGTCTGTTTTGTAAATTCTTATCTCAGGATATTAGCTTTTTATAAATGTGGTTATCTCAAACCTCAGCTTTTCACAAATACTTTTTCAAGATCAGTAATTCATTTTCCTTATGCACTCTTTCTATATAAGTCAAATTTTCATTTGTTATTCCCTGAAAGAGTTGTTGAAATTATCTGAAAATATTGGCTATTTTAGCTATTTCTCCAATATTGAGAAAATAGAGTCTGTGGTTTTAGCTGGATCCCTCTTTCAGTATTCTTCTTTTTTTTTTTAGTATTTATTTATTTATTTATTTGGCTGTGTCGGGTCTCAGTTGTAGCACTCGGGATCTTTGTTGCGTCATGAGGGATCTTCCGTTGCCATGTGCCGGCTCTTCGTTGGGGTTCTCAGGCTCTAGAGCACGCGGGCTTAGTTGCCCTGCAGCATGTGAGATCTTAGTTCCCCAACCAGGGATCAAACCCGCGTCCCCCTGCATTGGAAGGCGGACTCCTAAACACTGGACCACCAGAGAAGTCCCTAGTATTCTTTTTTAAAACAAACTTTGCATGACCCCAGCTTGTTTTTCATTTAATTAATAGTGAAATGTTTTGAAGTATTTATATAGTAAGACATCTTTTTTCTGAAACTTAAAGGAATTTCTTAACATTTTTATAAAAGTCCCTCAAAACTAGTTATAATTGCATAAATGCCCTGTTCTCATTTGACTATCTACCAAGTTATTCATATTTAGAAATTCTCCCAGCATCACTATATGAAATGATAAATTCTACTAAAATGATATTCAGAATGCCCTGAAGTTTCTATAAATAAGCTCTAAAATATTTTTATATATCTATATTTTGAATACTGTATTTCTGGGTCTGATATTGTTTTCTTTTAGTCTCTCTTCTTTCCAATTACTCATCTGCTTTTTCACTAATACTCCCTTAGGATCTAACAAGCTTAGAACAAAGTAATTTCCTCTAGCCTTTGAAAATCTAGGTCTCTAATGTTTTCAATCATGAAAATCATCACACCACCTTTCTTATTTAGAAAAGGGTTAGAATCTAAAGTCTATATTCTGGTTGAGGATGTTGATCAAGTAAAGAACTCATATTTTGTAGAATATTAAGAAATAACATATAGTTCTTCTGGAAATTCAAGATAATCAACCAGCACCAGTGAAATGTGTTTCCTTCTGAGTTTGCAACATTGTTGATCTCTTCTTTTGAAAGTTTTTCTGTCATTCTAGGATTCGATTGTTTCTGTATTATTGGTCAATATTTATTGAGTTTCTAATCTGTCCATCATAGAGACATCAGAATGGAGATGTGGGAAAGTCATGTTATATAATTCTTTACTTAAAATACTATCCACTTGTTTTTAATCATAGGAGTTGCTAGATACCTGGACATCTAGATCTAGAAGTATCCTCTGATACTCTGCTCTCTTCTGTTGCCCTCTGTTGATCTCCCAGAATTGAGAGGCTTGAGGAAGAAAGCTGAAAACCTTTTACACTGTTTTTGCTTGAGTTTCCTTATTATCTTGTACACTTAAAGAAAACCTTTGTTATCATAGATCTTTTTGCGGGGAGGAGCTATAGATCTAGAATAAAATATCATTCAGGAATCAAGACAATTTTAAATTACCTTAGCTCAGGTTTCTAAGAACACCATTCAGATATAGCTATATTGGGAAGGTGTAAATGAGCTAAAAAGTGAGTGCAAATAAGAAAAAATTCTCACCTAACAGAACAGGAAGTCAATGAACATCACCTAAAATAGGTTACTCAAAGAAGAATATAAATATTTTATTTAGAAAATAGAGATAAACACTAAAAGAAATTTTCTTAAAAAAATAAAGGAGGGCTTCCCTGGTGGCACAGTGGTTGAGAGTCCGCCTGCCAATGCAGGGGACACATTTTCGTGCCCTGGTCCGGGAAGATCCCACATGCCACAGAGCGGCTGGGCCCGTGAGCCATGGCCGCTGAGCCTGCGCGTCTGTAGCCTGTGCTCCGCAACGGGAGAGGCCGCAGCAGTGAGAGGCCCGCGTACCGCAAAAAAATAAAATAAAAAATAAAGGAAATTATTGTCCCTGGGACAGAAGTAGAAGTAGAAATGGACAGAGGGAACAGAAATTGCTTTTGTTAAAAAAAAAACAAAACAAAACCTTAGCACTATTTATATTTTTAACCTGTTTACGTATAATAGTTTGATTAAAGCTTATTGTAATATACCTTGAAATCTCTTTGAAACATCCATGTATAGCCAATCATTCTTTGTCCCTTGGGATTTTATTTTATGATATTAAGATCTACTAAATCCCAGAGTAAACCAGAAATTGATAAAAGGGTGATTGATAAAGTTGTTGTTGATTACTGAGTATTTTGAGAAATATGGATTCCTGGATGTTTCATGTGATTTGCACTTTTAAAAATAGATTATGTTTAATATATGGACACCAAGCGGGGAAAGTGGGGGGGGAGGGGTGGTGGTGTGATGAATTGGGAGATTGGGATTGACGTATATACACTAATACGTATAAAATAGATAACTAATAAGAACCTGCTGTATAAAAATTTTTTAAATAGATTATATTTTAAAAAGAAATCATATTATAGATATTTTTACACTAACCTGGCTGACTGTATCCGTTTTTCAACATCATATCTTCCGTATTATCTGTGGGATAATACTCAACTGAAAATTCTTCTCTTTTATCATTTTCACCTCCATTATTTTCATCCAGTGTCTCTTTGGGAAATGGCAATTCTGTCTCCTTTAGAATGTTCTGGAAGTTCCAGGGGTTGTCAAAATTATACAAGAACTTTTTAAAATATGGTAAAGTATCAGAATCGTCTGTTTTCTCTAAGACCCTTTTCTTGCCTATTTGATTTTCAGTTTCCATAATTTTTATTATTTTTATTTCTTGTTCCTTATCAGGGTCAAATTCACTTGTTGGAGGATGTCCATGTTTATCTCCCCCACCTTCTTCTTCATTTTTTCCATCATCTGATATAATTTTATCTTCATTAGCATATGAAAATCCTAGCATAGCAAAACCAAAATCAAACCAACTTGGCTTGAGAATTGAGCTATCATTAGTGATTGTGTCTTCTTTTTCTGTTAATATTTCTGTACACGGAACGGTGCGTTCTTCCTCAGAGGATATGGAACTAGGAACATCTTGTAATGGTGGGTTGCTTTCTTTGGACAATAATTCAAGCCCTGTATCCTCACCCCCAAAACCAAAATAACTTGTAAATCCACCACCAAACCAACCAGTGTCTTGAGGATTGAGGATGTACTTTGACTCAGACACTAATTCAGACTGTTTCTTTGGCACTGAATCAAATTCTGATTCAAGTTCTTGCTTATGTTCTGTTTGGGGCTCACCATTGTTTAATCCCTCTGGGTCATTCTCATCTTCCACTGTTATTTTTCTACTTCGAAATGAGCTTTCTTCTAGAGGTTCAGTAGCTGATTCAAAAGTCTTTTCTCCAGCTTGGTCCTTTCCAAATCCAAACCATCCTTTCACTTCAGGAATAGCTGAGGATGGTAGGACATGATCCCCTTCTGGAATAGGATACTGTTCCACATTTCCAGCTTCTACTGTTTCCCAATCTTTTGATTCACTAGTACTTCTGATATCTTCAGGAGCCTCTGATGCTGGAAATTGGTCTTCAAACAAAGTACTTTCAGAAGTTGAATAAAAGCCAAGGTCTATCTGAAAATCACTTTCATATACTCTAGATTTGGGATCCTTGCCTTCTTCATATGGATGTATATTTTCACCATTACCACTGTTTAACTCACTATCTTCATTTTCAAATGTGTAGCTTATTCCAAGAAGACAGAGAAAGTCAGATTCCTGAAAGAAAAAACGTTACGATTGACATTAATATACAAAAACTCCTTGTTTCTCTGAAATCATTTAAAATGGATGAGTATGATTTTCCCAAGGCCACACAACTAGCTCAACAGCAGAGCAAAAACTCCTAATCTCAAACACTTGTACCATAACTGACTTTTCAGGGTTAATGATATAAACCTAAATGAAAATCCTCTTGCATTAGGATTTATTTATTATCAAATAATTGAAGAAATTCAGAAGCAGAGGCAATCAAGTATTGAGTATATTCTGCAAATAAACTCTAGTGAACAGGCGTATATGGCCACAAAATCTTGCTCCTGGTAAGGGTACACTGAATGGACATACGCAGCTGTGCAGCGCTTTCAGGGAGGGGAATTTACAGCATATGGTCACAGCTCAGACCATCCAAAGACTCTAAAGCATGAAGGCCTGGTTAGAAGTTGCACTAACAAAACTTCTTTTTTTTGACTGCGTTGGGTTGTAGCTGTGGCACATGGGCTTCTGTCTACTTGTGGCATGCGGGCTCCAGGGCACATGGGCTCTGTAGTTCGCGGCACGCAGGTTGAGCTGCGCGAGCTCAGTGGTTGTAGTGTGCAGGCTCAGTTGCCCCGTGGCATGTGGGATCTTAATTCCCCGACCAGGGATCGGACTTGTGTCCCCTGCATTGGAAGGCAGATTCTTTACCACTGGACCACTGGGGAAGTCCCCACTTAGACTTCTTTTATTGAGATATTGCATGTAGCCGATGGAAGCAGTGATCCCCTTGCTCATCTCACAAAACAACAAAATCATCAAGAAGAAAAATGGTGAAGCTATTTTTTTTTTATCTGAAGGTATGAAACAGTGATATACACTGCTCTTTGGATATCACCATTATGAAATGAGAATAAAGCTCAGAATTTTACAAAAATAAACTTCAGAATTGCAATTTTACAGTATTTTTTGGCACTGCAACATAGTAGGTGATTAACAACAGACGCTGGAGCCAAACACTCTGGGTTCAAATCCTAATCCTGCCGTTTATTAGCTCTGTGACCTTGGGCGAATAGGATGACCTTTCTATGCCTCAGTCTCCTCATCTGTAAAATGAGAATAATGACAGTACCTACCTTATAGGGGTGTTGTGAGGATTAAATGAATCAAGTAATTAAAATAGCAACTGTCTCTAGTAAATACTAGCCTAACCTAGCCCAAGTTTACACTACCCCAGATGAGCCAGTCATGCAAGGATAAAAAGGCCCAACCCCTTGCCTCTATTCAGGACAACCCTGAAAGCCCATTCCAGCTTCAAAGCTCCTTATGGAATCACCTGAAACCTTTGTTGCAACTGGATCACAGTTCAACTTCTCTGTCTGCCCAATCCTGCTTTTTCTTGTATTCCCTCACAGGTGCTACTCCCAAGAGTACTCCCTAGTAAACCTCTTGGATGCAAAGATCCATCTCGGATTCTATTTCCCAGGGAACTTGACCTAAGAATTTGGGCCTTCTAGGGACTTCCCTGGTGGTTCAGTGGGTAAGACTCCACGCTCCCAACGCACGGGGCCCGGGTTCGATCCCTGGTTGGGGAACTAGATCCCACATGCATGTCGCAACTAAGACCCGGTGCAGCCTAAATAAATACATGTTTTTTAAAAAATAAAGAATTTGGACTTTCTATATGCTTACTATGTGCTCTGCACTGTGCCAGGTGCTGAAATTCTACAGTAAACAATAGAAAAACGTAATTATAAATTGTGATAAGTGCTATGTAGGAAGTAAACAGGAAGTTGTGATTAAGAAGCAGTAATTCCTTTAGAATCATCATGGAAGAGCTCTCTGAGGCACTGATGTTTCAGCTATGTCCTAAAGGATAAGAAGGAACCAACCAGGTGAAGAATTTAGGGGAAGCATTCCAAACAGAGGGAACACCCCGTTTGGGTTTCTGGGCTAGGAAAGAGCTTGGCATGTTCTAAGAACTATCAATAGGCCAGTGTGGCCAGGAGCATAGTGAGTGCGGAGAGAGTGGCATGTGACAGTGTCAGCAGCGGGGGCAGCAGCAGATCATGTAGAGCCAGGGTAAGGAGTCAGGGCTTGATTCCACGTTCAATGCAAAGCCATGAAAAGGCTTTAAACCAAGCGAATGACATGATCTGATTTCTTTGTTTTTGTATCTATAAGATCCATTGCTGTCTGGAGAATGAATTGGAAGAGGGCAAAAGTAGGGGCAAGGAGACCAGTTAGAAACCTACTGCAGTGTTCTACTCAAGAGACAATGATGCTTTGAATCAGGGCTATGGGGAGAGTAAAAATGAAGAGAAGACAGATATATTTTGGAGACAGAACTGATGGGACCAGTAGTTATACAGTAAATAGACATTTAATCCCAGAATTTGTGCTGGAAAAGAGCCAGATAATAGTTTACTTAACTAGGCAGACTGACTTCACACTGACCTCATGTAAGGTAAATAGGCTTAACTTGGAATGTGAATTAAATGGGCTAATCAAATTCACGTATTGAAGAGTCACCTTCTGATTCCCATTCTCATTATCAAGCCCAGCATTATCAAGTTCATTTGAAACTCCAACAGCAAAAGAGGTTTACAGATATGAGACCTAGAGAGTGTGATGGGAAATAAACTCTGTCCCAGTAGGACAATAACATTAGTAATAATATCTAACACTTACATAGCACTTACTAAGTGCTGTTCTATGTACTTTACATATGCTAATTTGTGTGTGTGTGTGTGTGTGCGGTACGTGGGCCTCTCACCGCTGTGGCCTCACCCGTCGCAGAGCACAGGCTCCGGACGCGCAGGCCCAGCGGCCATGGCTCACGGGCCCAACCGCTCCGCGGCATGTGGGATCCTCCCAGACCAGGGCACGAACCCGCGTCCC
This sequence comes from Lipotes vexillifer, assembly GCF_000442215.2. NCBI lineage: Eukaryota > Metazoa > Chordata > Mammalia > Artiodactyla > Lipotidae > Lipotes > Lipotes vexillifer. The sequence continues at coordinate 348,314 of NW_006792683.1, forward strand.
CTGCATCAGCAGGCGGACTCTCAACCACTGCGCCACCAGGGAAGCCCAATATGCTCATTTTTTGCTCAATAAATTTGTTAAGGTAGCACTATATTATAATCATCATCTTCATTTTACAGATGAGAAAAAAGGCACACAAGACCACATGGCAACTAAGTGGTTGAGTCAGGCTTTGAACCCAGTCCACCTCCAGAATCCATGCTCTTAACCACTATACTTTACTGCCTGTTAATTTTTCAGTAAGCAAAATCCTTGTCATCAATCCTGTCTTACCTGATTTTATTCACATACTCAAACTATTCCTAGAGTGAGTTTTCAGACTATTTTATATATCCACTATATAAGATGTATAACTGATGGGCACTTATACCACAGAAAACTGTTTTAGCCAAAAATTTTTAAATTCAGTTAATAACCGATAAAGCAACTATACTCTGATATCAATTAATAAAAATAAATAAAGTAATACATTCATTAAAAAAGAAGAAGAAAAAAACTATTGGTGATTGGAAAAGAGAATTCTTGGGTGTTTACAACTATTTCTTTTGTTAGAGAAAATAAAATATAAATTTTCTTTAATAAATAAATAAATAAATTCAATTAATAACTGAAATGAGTTTACTCACTTTTGTTGATATTTCAACTTCCTCAGATATGAACACCTCTTCAATCTGGACTGCATCTCTGGGAAAATACCCAAAGTCCTTTCCTTTCTATCAAAATGAAGAATGAAGATTAGCAAGTAAGAGTGACCAGAGCAATAATAGCCATTGAGCTTAATTTTGTTTCATGTCCTTGGCTTTCATCTATTTCAAATTACAAACATTAACGGCTTTCATTTACCATCTAAAAGAAAGTGAAATCATATTCCTTTTGCTACTCGACAGAACAGCATAAATCTGAGGGAAAAAAGGGCCAAGCTATAAAATGCCACTTTTTCAGATTTCAGAGGGAAAACCACACATTTTCTTTCTTTTTCTGTTCTTAATGACCTTTCTTGCCCAGGTGGACCACAGATTTACACTAGTAAACCTGGAATATCAAAAAGCAAGAGAATTGTGACTGTAGCCAAGCAAGATGGAGCTGTGACATATGCAGCATTTTCAGGATGTCAAAATTGGGTAAGATGTTTAAACTCTGAAGGGCTGAGGTGGATTCATCAAGATAGTAAAGATCTATGAGTCTTCCAGGGTGCATTTGGTTCCATACAACTTTTCTGAGGGTACCTTGGTAACAGAGATCCTCTCAATTGGTTTAAGTGCATACAAGATGTCCCCCAAGAGTGAAGGCTTCACATAACCGCTCTCGGCCCATTTCCCACCCCTGTCAAAGTTTAAAGAGCATATTTCTTTTGGCCCTTTGATTCAGCACCATTATACCTCAACTGTGATTCTTCCAGCTCTCCAGTTGCTGCAATTATTTGGAAACTGACGGAATGAACTCCACAGTGTGGCTTCTTTTTCTTGGCCATGCCAGTGGGGCTTGCGGAATCTTAGTTCCCTGACCAGGGATTGAACCCAGGCCCTCTGGCAATGAAAGCCCAGAGTCCCAACCACACAGTATGGCTTCTTAAACAGTTATCTGCCTGGACTAGACACCTAAGGCACAAAACCAAGTGTGCTTGAAACGTCACCCTGGCTCCACACATTACATGCTGCTTTTGTGTGGAACTATCATTTTCACACATAGTAAACAAAAAAGAATGCTTTTTTTTCCTCTTATGATACTGTGTCATTTTCCTTATAGTTGCATTGGATACCTCCCATGCATTCAAGACAGAGAAATGGCATGTTCAAGGCACCATAAGCAGTAACAAGTCTTGGGAGCTGCAAAGTCCAGGTAAACAATTCTGGCCAACAACAGTCTGAGGTTCAGTCATGTAGTCCCTCATGCTAAAAAGCAGGATAGACCCAAATAGAATCTGCTCCTTCAAATAAAGATCACAGAGGCTACACAGGGAAGAGATCTTATGCATACGCAATATGGAAATGATGTATCAGGTTGGTCATGCTTGTTCAGCTTGGGAGTAAAGTCACTTGTCATGGTATCTTTTCATTCTAAGGCATGATATAATCTAAGATAGAGACCTATATTCAACTGAAAATATTAATCATTAATTTTTCTATCTGTATATTCAGAGAGGTGATTCAGGCATCTAGGCATTTCAGTGTAATAGGACTTTGGGCCAAACAGTGGTCTCTCTCAGTTATTCTTTTTCTCCACGAAAAATTCATATACCTCGCTTCGCTAGGTTACTGATCTTTCTAAGGATCTCTTCAATAGAAACTCAGTCCTTTATTTGCTCAGAAAGACATGTCTTTTTTTTTTTTCTTCTTTTTTTGGCCAAGTGGGATCTTAGTTCCCCAACCAGGGAATGAAACTGCGCCCTCGGCAATGAAAGCACAGAGTCCTAACCATTGGGCCACCAGGGAATTCCCAAGACATGTCATTTAATCTGATTAACTAAAACTTCCCAGTCTCTCTTAAACTTGGCCATTGGTAGCACCAAGGGATGGCTGGGGTTACCTAGCCATCCCATAATCTCCATTGGCACCTCTAAAAGTCTCTCTAAATAAATATAAAACCTAAGTTCAAACACTATGCATGCTGTGTAAAAGTAGTTTCAAGGCACTCTTAAGCCTTCATCCCAACCAGACTGGCTTCCCCAAAGCTACTTTTTATAGAAATTCTGGAACCAACACTGAACATGACCATTTTTTTGTTTGTTTGTTTAAATATGTTAAGGGTTTTTAATATATATATAAAGTACTTTGAAATATTTAAAGTTCCTTTAGAGATGAACACCAGGCATCCTTGTGCAAGCTAGTCATTTATTCTGTATTCAATTTGTAAGATTAGATACTTACACTTCCTGCCCACAAATCTTCACTTTCTCCTGCAAGTTTAACATAAACAGATATCTCTTCTCCCTTAGTGAAGTTCAGGTATCGACAGTCAGGTCCTCTGTAATCTCTTATAGCTAAGACTCTGCTTATTAAAGCTATGTAAACATGCAGAGAAAAACACACAGTAGAGAAGGGAAGGAAAAGATAATTAGTTTTCTTCTGGCACCTACTATACAACAGGCATCATGATAAGCTCTTTCATACCTTTTATTACTGCTATTATTAAATCCTCAGAACAGACTTATGAGATAAATAATCTCATCTCAGACTAAAAAATGAGCCTTTAATTAAGTATCAAAGAGTTGGTCACACACCTGATAAATGGTGGAGCCAGATTTGAACTGAAGTTCTTTTCACTGCAACATCCGCCTTCTGTATTGAGTTTTCTTTCTGTTTTTTCCTAAGCCTTTCTAAAAACCCATCAGTCTCTCTTCATGGACAACTCATATCCTACTTCCGCTATAAGACATCCCTAATTGGTCCATCTTACTCTGCCGCTTCTCTGAATTTCAATATTATCTGTTATCCTTATGTTGTATTACTATTTACTGTTTCATATTGACCTGTCTTGTCATCATTCACTAGAATGAAAATCCCTAGAGGACAAGAAACTTACCTTACATTTCATTTTATCCCTCTTAGATACACACCCCTCATCCCCCAGACCCAGCACATAATAGGCCCTTAATAACTATGAAAGACCATAACCACATATGCTAGATTTAGCCCTTCAGCACATAAAGTAATATACATACCTTATTAATGATTATAATTATACTGGCATATGTAAAACATTTTCATTAAGTTGTGCAATTAAAGTTAAAATAACTTTTATCAATTACTATAAATTTGAATGTTCTCTTTTCATGTTATGTGCCTAGCCCTAAGGAAACTAAAATGAGGTTGTAAAGAAGGAAAGAAAAGTTGTTATAATAATATTATCATAAAACATCATCTAGTAAACATTCTCTCTATATGAAATTATGTATCCAAATGATTAAGGAAAATGTTTACACATAAAAAATTTACTTTTAAATCATTTATGTTCATACTAATAATATTTTGCATTTTTAATTACATGTTGCAAATTCGAAGTAATTCTCACATACTGGAGGGATAGAACAATATAAAGCAATTCTAATATACTGGGATGCTATTCATTTTGTACCATAATGCCAATTTCAGAAAATAAGTTCTTAAGCAATAAAATGAAAATTAATTTCTCTTTGTAGCAGAAGGAAGTTTAATATTCAAAGATATAAATAAAATTATGTATTCCTAACACTGATTTCAGTATTTTTGCATAATAAGGGAACACAGAAATAATTAATGTTTGATAAAGTTTACACAATAGATCATGACGGTTTGAAATAAAAACAGTCTTAGAAAACTCATGAGAATCAGAAACTTCTGATTGTGAAATAGAAACTAAAAAATGTAAGGGCTTCATAAAAATAACTATCAAATGGCTTGATATCTTTTTTAATACAAATCAATCACATTTTTCTTAAAAAATAATAAAAGTGCTAATTAGTTTGTTTTTGCGATCTGGATTAATAGCCTTAAAATTTCTTATATATTTATATATCAGGCTGATCTTTGCCCCTTTGTATATTTACATTAAAAACGATCACAAAATACTTAGCTTCCAGCATTTCTCTTTTATAGTGTACTATACCTTATAAATATTTCTCAATGATATTAACGTTCATTTTTATCATACATGTCCACAATAACATTTTGTATCATTTCAGAGCCTCATTTTAAGAGGAAAAGAAGGAAAAAAAGAAAAGCGACTTACTTTCACATTCCAAGTCACCACATTTTTTTAAGTCTGCCAGCAGTTTTGTGCCCTCCAGACACTTTGTCAGAGAAATAACCAGAAGGAGGATTCTGTGAGCTCCAAGATCCGCCATGCTAAAACAAGCAGGAATCCCAAACAAGGTTAAACCAGTTGTTTAGGCGCTAGATATGCCAGCCAAAACAGGAGATACCCCACACTCTTTAATAAATATAAGAGGAAAAGTTTTGGGGTTTTTAAATCCCCTGATAACTACCTTTTTCTATTGGCTTAACTTGAGGGACAAAAACTCTCAGTTCTCAATCTGCAGTATCAGCAGTGTCAGGTATCCAGATTATACATAAGGGTTTAATAATTAACAGGCATTTTTAGTTGGAGTCATGTTTTATAAAGCCAGTGCAGTAAAACTCTCTTGCTTAAAGGCACCTTGCATTCCACAGAACAATTCTTAAAGAGGCCTTCATAAAAAGGTAGTTCATCTCCTTCTGTTAAAGTCTTCAGGTAGATCAGTCAATAAGCTCATAGTGTTTGCTGCATGCAAATATCAGTGACAGTGGAGATATAGTTTTATGTAGAAGCAATAATAATTTACGTTAAAAGCATGGTTTGGGATTATCATGATGAAAGTTATTTGAAAAAAATATCCCACGTTCGTATTTTAACAACCTTCAGTGTTACTATGAAGTTGAAACTTATATTTAGTTAAGACAGTTAAACTGTATTAAGTACTTATTATGCTGCAGGTACTGTCAAACAATTACGTGATCTGATTTTACTCTCACATCAACTCTCTGAGGTAGGTAATATTATCATCCCCATTTTTGCATTATGAGGAAATCGAGGTACGTAGAGATGGGTCAAATCACTTGCCCAATGTCACATAGTGAGTGGAGAAGAAATTAAACCCTAGGCTCTGTGACTCCTCCTACCCACAACCACTATGCATTACCACCAAGAATCAAGTCATCTGCCACAGAAAGATGTGTACTCCGTCTGCAACAATACCATTCTGGAAAGAGAAGGTACAATATCATTTTATGTATTTAAATTCATATGCATATTTCTGTATATATAGAGAGAAAGAGAGAGATGTCTGAAAGAATCCTCCCCCGTGTGGTGGGAATATATCATGTGAGTTCCAGTTGTGTTCACTTTCTTCTTTGTATTTTTCTCTATTGTTTGACTTTCTTTTTAAAAATCAGTGAGCATATATAATTTTAAAATAACAATAAGGTTTTGAAAATCAAATTATTTGAAAGATATTGTCACTAAAAAGGGATCAAATCCCTATATTGGGAATTTTTGTGTAAAACACTAGATTGCAGTAGATTTTTGGAAACCAAAGTTGTCCTATTTTAATCTCAGGAAAATATTTTTCTAAGCCCTTCTTTGCTGTACCTTTTCCCAGTGTCTGGGCATGCCAGGGTATACATACTTTGCAGAATGCAGCACTTGAATAACACCACGCTCCCCTCTAGTGCCTGAGCAAGCTAATATGAAAAACTGTTGCTTTCAAAGTCTTAAAAACAAAGACGTTGTGTTTTCTATTTGTTTGTTTTCCAGAACCAATAATTAGTAGGAAGCCTGCTCTCTGAGATCAAAGATTTTTTTTTTCGGTACGTGGGCCTCTCACTGTTCTGGCCTCTCCCGTTGCGGAGCACAGGCTCCGGACGCGCAGGCTCAGCAGCCATGGCTCACAGGTCTAGCCGCTCCGCGGCATGTGGGATCTTCCCAGACTGGGGCACAAACCCATGTCCCCTGCATCGGCAGGCGGACTCTCAACCACTGCGCCACCAGGGAAGCCCAAGAGATCAAAGATTTTTACATCCTCAGAAAGAATCTGACAGAGCATGGGTTTGAGGATCCTTTGGTTTACAATCAGAGCGCTGCATAGCTGTACACGTGCACACTCAAAAAGGTGTAAGTTGAATACTTTTGCAAATCTGTAAACTATGTTGTCAAAGACATTAAAGAACAATTAGCTCTTCAGCTTCAAATTTTGGCACAGAATTATTTACATAATCTATAATATCAAATCAAGAATTTGATTTGGGACTTCCCTGGTGGCTCAATGGTTAAGACTCTGAGCTCCCAATGCAGGGGACCCGGGTTCAATCCCTGGTCAGGGAACTAGATCCCACAGGCATGCCGCAACTAAGGAGCCCACAATCCAAAACTAGCCTACCTGCTGCAACTAAGACCCGGTGCATCCAAATAAATAAATAAATAAATAAATATTTTTTAAAAAGAATATTTAATAATTAATGTACTTCATCATTTTTGTATTCAATACTAAAGATGTTATGGCTAAATTCTGAACTAGTTAATTTAATTGTGTTCTAAGTTAAGATAGAGAAGAACCCAGATAAATTTAAATTTGCCTGTTCATTTGAGTCCAGAAAAACAAGAGAACAATCCTTGCTTGGAGAGATTTGCTCCTGCTAGAAATGTTCCCACTTTCTTGCTACTTAATGCACTCATATGATCTCATTTTATGTTCAGATCATTACTTAAATGTATTTTAATAGGATATCTGAAAATGTGGTAGCACAATGTCAACTATCTCTAACAGATCCAGATGAAGAGGTGGTACATGAAAGGGATAAGAACATTTAGTTTAAAGAAACCAAAGCATCAGGAATTCCCTGGTGATCCAGTTGTTAGAACTCTGCGCTTCCATTGCAGGGACCGTGGCTTTGATCCCTGGTCAGGGAACTAAGATCCTGCAAGTTGCTGCGGTGTGGCCAAAAAAAACCCAAAGTATTAATTTTCACCATAAAAACAGTCATATTGACTTAGCCAGACATTATATAATGGCTGATGCATTTTGCAACTCAAGTGTTGTGTCAATATTAAAATATACTACTACTGCTGAGGAATGGTAAGAGTCAGGAATACGGATTTGGAAAGCCTATAGCTTTCTTCAGAAACCACATAGGAGGTAAGAGTACCTACTGCACAGAGCGAAAGAATTAATTGTCAAAGCCACACATGTTCAGTATCTTAGAGGTAATATCACAAAGCAACCCTTCCCATGAGTATATACAGACAGAAGCATGAATGCTGCACTTCTACTACTTGGTGATGTTATTTCTGATACTATATAGTAGTATCTTTTCCCTTAGTACCTCAGATTTCCTAAAGTGGGAACATATTTCTTCAATCAGCTGCCTGTTACTTTGGCAGTTTATAAGATAGAGAAACTTGATTACAGTGGTGCCATCTTATCCACGGTTTCACTTTCCATGCTTTCTGGTACCTGAGGTCTGAAAACATTAAATTGAAAATTCCCGAAATAAATGAGTCACAAGTTTTAAATTGTGCACCGTTCTGAGTGGTGTTGAAATCTCATGCTGTCCTGCTCCCTCCTGCTTGGTCATGAATTATCCCTTTGTCCAGCATGCCCCGCCCGTCAGTCACTTAGTAGCCGCCTTGGTTAATAGAGCGACTGTCAAGTTATCACAGTGCTTGTGTTCAAGCAGCCCTTGGTTTACTTTTTTTTTTTTTTTTGAAGTATAGTTGATTTACAACGTTGTGTTAGTTTCAGGTGTACAGCAAAGTGAATCAGTTATACATAAACAGATATCCACTCTTTTTTCAGATTCTTTTTCCATATAGGCCATTACAGAGTATTGAGTAGAGTTCCCTGTGCTATCCAGCAGGTTCTTACTAGTTATCTATTTTATATATAGTAGTGTGTATATGTCAATCTCAGTCTCCAATTAATCCCTCCTTCTCCTTATACCCTGGTAACCATAGTTTGTTTTCTACATCTGTGACTCTACTTCTGTTTTGTAAATAAGTTCATTTGTACCCCTTTTTTTAGATTCCACATATAAGCAATATCATATGATATTTGTCTTTCTGTGTCTGACTTACTTCACTCAGTATGACAATCTCTAGGTCCATCCATGTTGCTGCAAATGGTATTATTTCATTCTTTTTAATGGCCAAGTAATAGTCCAATGAATATATGTACCACATCTTTTTTATCCATTCCTCTGTTGATGGACATTTAGGTTACTTTCATGTCCTGGCTATTGTATTGTAAACAGTGCTGCAATGAACATTGGGGTGCATGTATCTTTTCGAATTATGGTTTTCTCTGGGTACATGCCTAGGAGTAGGATTGCTGGGTCATATGGTAGTTTTATTTTTAGTTTTTTAAGGACCCTCCATACTGTTCTCCATAGTGGCTGTATCAATTTACATTCCCACCAACACTGCAAGAGGGTTCCCTTTTCTCCACACTCTCTCCAGCATTTATTGTTTATATATTTTTTGAAGGTGGCCATTCTGACTGGTGTGAGATGATACCTCACTGTAGTTTTGATTTGCATTTCTCTTATAATTCGTGATGTTTAACATTTTTTCATGTGCTTTTTTGCCCCAAAGTGCAAGAGTAGTGATGCTGGCAATTAGGATACGCCAAAGAGAAGCCGTTAGGCACTTCCTTTAAGTGAAAGGGGGAAAGTTCTCTACTTAATAAGGGAAGAAAAAACATCATATGCTGAAGCTGTTAAGATCTAAGGTAAGAACGAATCTTCTATCTGTGAAATTGTGAAAAAGGAAAAAGAAATTTGTGCTAGTTTTGCTATCACACCTCAAACTGCAAAAGTTACACCCACAATGTCTGATGAATGCTTAGTTAAGATGAAAAAGGCATTAAATTTGTACAATAATATTGAGAGAGAGACCACATGACTTTTATTACATTGTATTGTTATAATTGCTCTATTTTATTATTAGTTATTGTTGTTAATCTCTTACTGTGCCTACTTTATAAATTAAACTTTATCATAAGTATGTATGTATAGGAAAAAACATAGTATATATAAGGTTCAGTACTATCCGTGGTTTCAGGCAACCACTGGGGGTCTTGGAATGTATCCTCCATGGAGAAGAGGGGAGTACTGTAGAAAGTACTTAGGATAAGTTGAACTAATTAAGCTGGGGTGTTTCTTACTAGGGAGGAGGCCCTAGAATGGAGCCTTTGGAAACAGTTCCTGTGGTAGACAGGCACACAGTGAGAGACTGGGATCAAACTGGTGTGGAAGATGTGGGGATGGCACCCCACATCCCATCTTCAAGGTAAGACTTTCTGCCCAGCTGCAGGGAGTGCAGTGAGCTGGCAGCCTCCGGCTGGCACCTACTTCCATGTCTGCCTCAGCTACAGAGAGCCACTTTACTCAAGATCACCCCTTCCTCGGTGATCTAGTGAATCTAGTTAATAAATGACGAGCGAGTACACTGGCAGGATCATCTCGGCCTAATGTGGGACACTCTGACAGGCATTCCTCACTCTAGAGCTCCCTGTTGGGTTGACTGAAGTTTGTAAAGCCTGAATTGGAGTTTGACTTCCCCTTTTTCCCAACCCTGCCTTCTCCCCCTTCCTTTCATAGGTGTTGATCCCTTGAACCCAAAACTCCGTCTCAATATTTACTTCTAGAGGACCCAACCTCAGATGCTAGTGATCCACAGATGCAGAAAGAGGAGATGGCAGAACTTGCACATTTTGGCGCTAGTCACTCCATGGCTCTTCTTACTTTTGTTGCTTTTCTGTTGCTAAAGTCCATGTTTTAATTCTGCCTGCTTTTTCTCATTCTATCAGTCAGAGTTCTACCAGGAAACAGATGGGTATTCCATTTTGAGGGAGGCACTCTTCAATGACTGAGGAGTTTCTAATGGACTGTTAACAAAGGTGTGGGCAGGGTTAAGGAAGACCAGCAGGGGCTGTAACGCCTCCAGGCATGAAGGAACAGTAACCACAGCCTGGAGAGAACTCTAGGAAAGGACTGCCCAACAGAAACTTGAAGCCTTCAGGGAATTCCCTGGTGGTCCAGTGTTTAGAACAAAATTCCTTAAAACTAATCCAGAACATAAAAAAATAAAGATTCCCAATTCTTAAAAAAAGAAAAAGAAAAAGAAACTTGAAGCCTTCAGTAAAGGAACTCAGTCAAGAGAATATCACTCTTTTCTGATCTCCTGACTGTACCTCCCTGGTATTGTACCATACCCAGTCAGATGCCAGAGAATAAGGGAACCCTTCAAAGCAGTTCTAAAGGTCTGTGCTCTAGGGACACAGAGCAAAGTGGCAAAGAGTGGACCGAGAGGAGCAGAAAGAGAACACCCCACACGTTGTCTTTATTCCTTTACTCTGTGTTTTTGAATAATATTATGCAATATCCTCTATATCCAAGATGGTATGTGTGTGATATTTGTTGATCAGGGGACTGAACTGATAAGTCTCATCAGTGGGTAGGAAAGGAATTTAATGTTTGTTGAGTACCAGCTTTGTATCAGTGAGCTTAATATTTCACATGCAAATCCCATCTTCCAGGATAGGTATTATTTATTGAATGCCCATGTTGTGTCAGACACTATTCTAGGAGCTAGAGGTACAGGAGTGAACCGGACAAAGTCCTGCACTCATGGACTTTGTATGCTAGTGAAGGGAGACAGAGAAGAATAAACAAGCAAATAAATGAACAAGAGGACTGCAGTGATAAGTATCGAAAAGTTCGTCATCTGCTTAGATAAAGCTGTAAGGAAAGCATCTCTGGACAGTGACATTTGATTTAAGATTGGGGAGTAGGAAAGCAGAACATTCTGTGTAGAGAGAAGAATTCACGAGAAAGTCATACTTCATTGTCTGAAGTTTGATTACCAAAGATTTAAAGACAAAAACAAAAGAGGCATATTGAATGCATTCTAGTATATCAGAAACAAGGCTCTAAGGTGGAAACTAACTCGGCATATGTAAACAAGAAACAGAGGCAGGTGGAGAGTGGTCAGAGATGAAGTAGAAGACACAGACAGAGGTCCAATCATGTAGGGACTTTTGGCTGCGGAAATGAATGTGAGCTTTATTCTAAGTGTAGTGGGAAGCCATAGGAAGTTTTAAGGAAGAGAATGATGTTATTTGTGTTTTTTATCATATAACTTCACTTTTTTGCTTTACTAACTCATTATTCAGGTCTCTTACGTTAAATCAATTAATGAATACATCACTCAACTTTTTACTGAATGAATAAATGAATGCATTCATGATGAATAAATGAATCGATTTCTTTTCAAGGGCAAGATTCTTCATGCCCCATTACTAAACAAAGTTCTATCTTCAGCTGTGTAGCTCAACGGCTTCTCTTTATCTCATTTCAAAAAGAAAGTCAAGTAATCCTTTTGATTAAATTTTCTCTTTGGTAAAAAAAATTTTTTGAGGAAAAGAATTGGATCTCCTATTTATCTTTGTCATTAGGTTGATATTAGTAGCAGCAGTAAAAGTCCAAATATCCAGCAAGCAAAGCTATGAAAAGCCTTTGGATTCCCAGATAACGTAGAGGATGCTTGACAAGTTGCAATAGATGAGTAGGTTAATGAACAATGGTATGAAAATATTTAGTATCCTACTAATTTCCAACCATCAATAGCCTGAATGTCTTTTAAGAACCCATATGGGCCAATTTTATGTACTCTTACACCATCTCCTCCAAAATCATCCTCCTTCACTCCCTGCTGCCATCCTCTCCCCATTTATGTACTCTTTCCTTCTTGTCTCTTTTAGTGTCCATGTCCCTAAGAACGTCATGAGCTCAAGTTTCTTTAAGAAAAAAAAAATAGGGAATTCCCTAGAGTGGTTAGGATTCCACGCTCTCACTGTTGCGGGCCTGGTCAGGGAACTAAAATCCTGCAAGCTGCACAACACGGCCAAAAAAAAAAAAGAAAAATAAATAAAATAAACTAACTCACAAAAAATCAGCAACTTCATGTTCCCCCAAATAATTAAATTTTAAAAGAAATTATAGAATAAAATTTCTACATAGGAATGAATAGATTCTTTATGATTATTATTTATTATTTACTTTATCCACTTCTTTCAAAGATGTATAGAATAATGGGCCTGATGCTATAATTTTCCTTATTTTTTCTCTCCTCCTTCTTCCAGATTCTCTAGGACATAGAAATAAATGCCCCCTCTGCTAGGACTTGGCAAACTACTTAGCCTCTTGAAGCCTCAAAGTTTTTGTTCATGGAATGAGAGACTTGCACTAATGACTTTCACAAGTCTTTCCAGCTCACATGACTCCTGCCATCAGAACATCAGATTGGACTTAGTGAAACTTCTGTTAATAAGGAGGCCACACTTGATTTCTAAAGCTCATTTATCACAGATTAAAAATAAATAAATAAAGGAGACATATGGATGCATCCCACTATGGTAGATACAAGGGGATGTGAAAATACCATTAAATAGTAACTTACAATAAAATATGCATTCATTCTCTCATTTAGCAAATAGCTTTTGAGTGCTTGCTATGCACCAGGCACTGTGCTAGGCACGTGGAACACATGGGGAACAAGGAAGACAGTGCCTTGCCCCCAGGGAGATTATAATCCATTGGGAAAGACAAAAAAGACAACTGAATTCAAGAATATGAAGGAGATATTCGGGATAGTTGATCAATTCATTGGGAAGTGAGGGAGAAAGAAAAGGAAAGGATGACTCTCAATTTCCTAGTTGGACAACTGAGAGAGAACGTGGTAATGGCACTTACCGAGACAGGAACACAGCAGAGAAGCAGGTTTGGAAGAGAGGAAGAAGACAATCTGTTTGGTTTAGGATGTGCTGAGTGAATAAAAGTAAAGCAATGCAAATTATTTGCAGAAAAAAATAAAAATTCAATGGTCTTGGAAAATTGTATGTAAGCCTGTTTTCAGAAGGCTTACTTTTTATTTTGAAATAAGTTTAAGATCTTCAGAAAAGCTGCAAATATAGAATTACTGTGTACCCTTCACCTAGCTTCCCCTAAGGTCAACATCTAATATAACTGTATTACAATGATCAAAAATATGGAATTAACATTAGCACAAAACATTAAACTATACACTTTATTGGGATTTCCCTTTTTTTGTCCAGGGATCAAATCTAGTATACTACATGGTATTTAGTTGTCATGTCTCCTCAATCTTCTATGACAATCTTCTGTGACAATCTCTTATTCTTTCCTTGCCTTTCATGACCTGGGCACTTTCAAATATCCCTAGTTTGAGTTTGTCTGATGCTTTCTCATGTTTAGACCGTGGTTGTAGATTTGGGGGGAAGAATATCACAGAGTAGTGTGCCCTTCTCATCATAGTCTATCAGAGGGCACACATAATATCAATCTGTCTAGTTACTGGTATTGTTAACCCTGATTATTTGGATAAGGTGGTATCTACCAGGTGTCTCCAATGTAAAGTTACTGTTTTTCTCTTCCATACTCTATTCATTTGAAGGGAGTTACTAAGTCTAGCCTACTTTCAACAGAGGGGAATTTAGCTCTACCTCCTGGAGGGAGGAGTATCAAAGAACTCAGCAGTAAGTTCAACAGTAAGAACCTCATTATCTGCAATATATTTACTTATATGTTTGACCCTAGTATATATGCAAAGTAGTTCTAAAATTAGTAATCCATACCCTGTGATAAATGAATTTACCAATCAGACTTAAATGTTTGTGTACAAGTCTTTTTGTCTATGGCTTTACGGTATCTAATCAAAACACTTTTTTCAAAGTTATTTAGGTGAGCTCCTTTCTTCCCCATCCCCGTCAGTATGGTTATGTTATACATTTGCAATACAGTTAGATTTATTTGCCATAGCCTACATTCCATCTTGGGCTCGCCTGACATTCAAGCTGATTTTTTAAAATTTGCGTGCAGTAAAATTAATTATTTGTGGCATACCGTTCTATGGGTTTTTACAAATGCATAGTCATGTATCCACTACCACTGTACCATACAGAACAGTTCAAAATCATTTTAAAGTTAACATTTAAGCCAAAAACTTATTTTATCTGAATTATGTGGAGAATTTTTTTTTTTTTTTTTTTTTTTTGGCCATGCCAACTGGCTTGTGGGATCTTAGTTCCCTGGCCAGGGATTGAACCCACACCCTCGTCAGTGAAAGTATGGAGTCCTAACCACTGGACCACCAGGGAATTCCCTATGTGTAGAATTCTTAACTTTACCAATTCCGTTCATGAGGCTTATTAACCTTTTAGCAAACCAGAAAGATACTGAAATATATAAGACCATTGAAAGCAAAATAAATATCTTTTAATCTTTGCAAAACAAAACTCCAGTAAAGGTTACCTTTGAGACTTTCTACAAGTTCAAAGTTAAGAATGTTTAAACAGATGTATCCCTTGTGACTTTTTTTCTTTAGTCAGGGATTAAATCAATCACAAAAATCTGACATTGAGTATACAAAAAGAAATGCAGAATCAAAATGAATTATAAGACTCATCAAATTTAATTAAAATACATTTGAAAACAAAATAACTGAATTTCAAAATATTGTTTCTCACAGAAGTAATTTCCATGACCCATTCTAGCTCAAATACACTGCCAAACAACCTCACCTGCTTTTACATAACTGTCCTTCAACTAGGCTTGTCTCCTGATGAAGTGGTGGCATAAAGTTGCAGGAGGGAAGGAAGAGAGAAACAACAGGAAGGTTAAGAAGTGGGGGATGGGACTTCCCTGGTGGCACAGTGGTTAAGAACCTGCCAGCCAATGAAGGGGACACAAGTTTGAGCCCTGGTCCGGGAAGATCCCACACGCAGCGGAGCAACTAAGCCCGTGCGCCACAACTACTGAGCCTACACTCCAGAGCCTGAGAGCCACAACTACTGAGCCCACGTGCCACAACTACTGAAGCCCTGGTGCCTAGAGCCTGTGCTCCGCAACAAGAGAAGCTACCACAATAAGAAGCCCGCGCACCACTATGAAGAGTAGCCCCCGCTCACCGCAGCTAGAGAAAAGCCCGCGCGCAGCAACGAAGACCCAACACAGCCAAAAATAAAGTAAATAAATTAAAAAAAAGAAGTGGGGGAAAAGCAGAAGCGTCAGTCTCTGCAGCTTCAGGTGAGGGCTGAATGAGGTGAGGTGGGTGTAGCCTGACTCTGGGCCATGAATACTGGCCTCACCTGCCCAGTGACCTCACGGAGCAGAAGGACTAGAGATGGAATGGATCCAACAGGCGGTGCCCTAATTCAAGCACACATGTCTATTCTTCTACTAAGTCTGTATCTACAGGATAATACTCAATGACTCACCACACACAAGCCTACTATTTAGTTTAAAAAACAACAGCACGGACTTACCTGGTGGTCCAGTGGTTAGGACTCTGAGCTCCCACTGCAGGGGGCACAGGTTCGATCCCTGGTCGGGGATCCTGCAAGCTGTGTGGCCAAAAAGTAAAGAATGAACAAGAACAAGAACAACCACAAAAATGTACAGTCTAACCTCAAGAATAAGCAGATGGTACCATTTTAACTTATCAAACTCTATTAACAATGTACAGCTGCTGATGAAGACAACAAGAAACCATTTGAGAACGTTCTTTCCAAGACTTTGCCCACCAACCAGAATTAATCCACTAAATCCACTACAATTCTATTACTAAATATACCCATCCTTTTAGCCTCAGGAGTCACCATGGCTTGAGCTCACCTTAGCTTCATAGAAAGCAATCACATAACAAATGCCTCAAACTTCTTTTCTTTTTTTTTGCAGTACGCGGGCCTCTCACTGTTGTGGCCTCTCCTGTTGCGGAGCACAGGCTCCGGACGCGCAGGCTCAGTGGCCATGGCTCACGGGCCCAGCCGCTCCGCGGCACGAGGGATCCTCCCGGACCGGGGCACGAACCCGCGCCCCCTGCATCGGCAGGCGGACCCCCAACCACTGCACCACCAGGGAAGCCGTCAAATATTTTGTATTGCTATCACCTTAGAAGTTTATTTTACATTTCCTAAAGACAAAATATTTTCAAACGCTGTTTACCATCTATGATTTATATGAGTCTACATTTTTCATTACAGCAGGATTTCACAGAACAACCTTCTTAAGTATATGTTTCCTCCACCAAATAATATTTTACTTTACATCAAATCAATAGGATGCAGGGCAATTTTTACTGATTTATAAAGTTTTTGTGGGGCAAGGATGCTAGTTGAGATCCCAGAAATATGTGGCATGATGTCATCCAGGCCAATGAGTCTGAGAAGCCTGATAACTTGTGATTTTTTCCTGGATCATGTGGGATTATGTTTTGTTTGTTTCTTTATCTCCTACAATGTGATGAAAGAGATACTGGGAATTCATCTTCACATGTCACTCTATTTTGGAAGTTTCTGGAATTATTTGAATGTTGTGATTATTACGGTTGATTTAGAATGACAAATTTTCTTTCTAGTTACAAAATTTTAAAGGGTGTTAATTATGTCCTTGTTAACTTCACAACAATGTACATCTTGATACCTCTGAAGGAAACTCCAAAGGGTCTCCACTATTATATCAACTTTACTGTTCTTTAATAATTGTTTCATTCTACATGAGTTACCCCTCTGGACTAACCAGTCTTCTATAACTGGAGGAACATCTGATATCAACTCTCAGTCAACTTCATTAACAATGAGAATAATTGAGTAATAGATATTTGGATTTGGTACATATTATGAGATCCTGGGAAATAATTGCCATCACTTTTCTAGGGACATTTTTCTTGAACTTATATTAAAATGAATTTATATTCCTTTACACATGTGTGAACTGATGGCAAAAAGAACTATCTTGAAAGTAATTTTGGAGGCAAGCAAAATTTGGCTGGGATATTAAGTTTCCTGCAAATAACCACAAAAATAGAAATTCACTTTACAACCATTAGGTACTATGACTAACCTTGACTCTATTTTAACTTCTAATATTTTCATGATCTCATACCTATGCCATCTTAAATATCTCTTTTTTATTCTTGCCATCTAAAATATCTTATTCCCAAAGGCAGCAGTGCAGGAATTTTGCACCTTTGCACATTTCAGCATTAGAAGCCCTTGTGACCCTTGAACTTTTTTTTTTTTTTTTGCGGTACGCGGGCCTCTTACTGTTGTGGCCTCTCCCGTTGCAGAGCACAGGCTCCGGACGCGCAGGCTCAGCGGCCATGGCTCACGGGCGCAGCCGCTCTGCGGTATGTGGGATCTTCCCGGACCGGGGCACGAACCCGTGTCCCCTGCATCGGCAGGCGGACTCTCAACCACCGCGCCACCAGGGAAACCCGACCCTTGAACTTTTAAGCATGTGCATTTTTAGAAACAACATTATGGGAGACCATGACATTGTCACTAATGTAACTATGAAGTGTATGATTCTGTGTCTCAGCTGGACAAGACAAAGTGCAAAGATATCCCTCTGAATTCTTGGGAGAGTAATGAATCACTCTACAAATGTCTTCTGTTTGATTATCATTCTTCATGGCCTTTATCCCTCCTCTTACCCTCACCCCACTTCCTCCTTCAAAAGAGTACAACTTTGGCTTTGTGACTCACTCACTGGTAGCCTTGAAATGAATCTAGAATTCAAGACCAAATGTCATTTCTCACTACAGTTGGGTCATTAAAATTCAAAAAAGGGTTTTTGTTTGTGTGTTTATAAAGGGTTTTTTAAAAGAATAGCAGCTAACCAGTGGCTACACCATCTGGAATAGGAGGTATCCAAGGCCGCAGTGATGGGAGAAAAGAGCTGGAGAACTACATTCGATGCTGTCAAAGACCAGGTCTGGAAGTGGTTTATATTATTCCTATTTACATTTTTTTGGCCAGAACTAAGTACATGGCTCCACCTAAAGGCAAGTGGGAGGAGGGGGATAAAATTTCATCTACCTGTCTGCTCAGGAATAATGATTACACAGCATTGCCTCTGACAGAGAGAGAGAGAGCTTCTCACACACCAAAGTTCCTCAACAGGGACATGGACTGCTGGGTGATAACCTTACAGAGTCTGAATTCTGCCAGGCTCATGAAGATTTCTTTACCATTCTCAAGGGGTAGTTTTTACTATCCTGGCCCCCTCTCACTTGACTATTTTTCTAATGTGTACTAATTTTTCACTTTATTTTCAATTGAAAATATGGGTCAGAGGTTAAAAACCATTCATTCAAACCTACAGAAACAAGGAAAATACTGAGGGAACAAACTGAAATCATAAAGATTTGTGATGGATAAGGTAGTGTTTTCCTTAAGCCCTCCAGCCCAGTGCCTACAATAGTTATGTTTACTTTAGACTGTAGTCTACTAAGTGTGCAATAGCATATTATGTCTAAAAACAATGTACATACCTTAACTAAAACTACTTTATTGCTAGAAAATGCTAACCATCATCTGAGCCTTCAGCAAGTCAATCTTTTTGCTGGTAAAGGGTCTTATCTCAGTGTTGATGGCTGCTGACTGATCAGGGTGATGGTTGCTGAAGGTTGTGGGTGCCTGGGGCAATTTCTTAAAAATAAGAAAACAGTGAAGTTTGCTGCATCAAATGAATTTTCCTTAAGATTTCTCTGTAGTATGCAATGCTGTTTGATAGCATTTTACCCACAGTCGAACTTCCTTCAAAATTCGAGTCGATCCTCTCAAACTCTGCTGCTGCTTAATCAACTAAGTTTATGTAATATTCTAAATCCTTTGTTGTCATTTCAACAATCTTCACAGCATCTTTGCCAGCATTAGACTCCATCTCAAGAAATCAATTGCTTTGCTCATCCGCAAGAACCAAGACCTCATCCATTCAAGTTTTATCATGAGATTGCAGCAATTCAATCACATCTTCAGGCTCCACTTCTAATTCTAGCTCTCGAGCTGTTTCCACTACATCTGCAGTGACTTCTACTGAAGTCTTCAACCCCTCACAGTCATCCATGAGGGTTGGAATCAACTTCTTCCACAGTCCTGTTAAGGCTGATATTTTTATGTCTTCCCATGAGTTACGCATGTTCTTAATGGCATCTAGAATGGTGAAGGTTTTCAATTTATTTTGCCCAGAGGAATCACTATCTATGGCAGCTATGGCCTTACTAAATGTATTTCTTTAATAATAAGACTTGATGGGAAATTCCCTGGCAGTCCAGTGGTTAGGGCTCTGCTCTTTCACTGTCGAGGGCCCAGGTTCAATCCCTGGTGGGGGAACTAAGATCCCACAAGCTGCGCTGCACAGCCAGAAAAAAAAAAAGACTTGAAAGTTGAAGTTACCCCTTTTGTGGTGGTGGGGGGGCTGTGCCATGTGGCACGTGGGATCTTAGTTCCCCGAGCAGGGATCGAACCCCCGCCCCCTGCATTGGAAGCGTGGAGTCTTAAACACTGGACTGCCAAGGAAGTCTCTGAAATTATCCCTTGATTCGTGGGCTGCAGAATGGATGTTGTGTTAGCAGGGATGAAAACAACATGAATTTCATTGTCCATCTCCATCAGAGCTCTTGGGTGATCAGATGCATTTTCAAAGAGCAGTAATATATTGAAAGGACTCTTTTTCTGAGCAGTAGGTCTCAACAATGGGCTTAAAATATTCAGCAAGCCATGTGGTAAACAGATGTGCTGTCATCCAGTTCCATTTCTAGAGCACAGGCAGAGTGGATTTAGCATAATTCTTAAGGACCCTAGGATTTTCAGAATGGTAAATGAGCATTAGCGTCAAATTTAAGTCACCAGCTGCTTTAGCCCCTAACAAGAAAGTCAGCGTGTCCTTTGAAGCTTTGAAGCCAGGTATTGAATTCTCCTCTCTACCTATGAAAGTCCTTGATAGCATCTTCTTCCAAGAGAAGGTTGTTTCATGTACACTGAAAATCTGTTGTTTAATGTAGCCACCTTCATTAATTATCCTAGCTAGATCTTCTAGTGCTTCTACATCAGCACTTGCTGCTTAACCCTGCATTTTGATGTTATGGAGACAGCTTCTTTCCTTAAACCACACGAACCAACTTCTGCTGGCTTCAAACTTTTTTTCTTCCTCACCTCTCTCAGCCTTCCTAGAACTGAAGAAAGTTAGGGCCTTGCTCTGGATTAGGCTTTGGCTTCAGGAAATGTTGTAGCAGGTTTGATCTTCTGTCCAGACCACTAAAACTCTCTCCATTACAACAGTCAGGCTGTTTTGCTTTCTTATCATTCTTGTGTTCCCTGGAGTGGCACTTTTAATTTCCTTCAAGAACTTTTCCTTTGCCTTCACAGCTTGGCTGTTTGTTGCCAAGACACCTAGCTTTTGGCCTGTCTTGGCTTTTGACGTGTCTTGCTCACAAAGCTTTTGATTTAAAGTGAGAGATGTGGGACTCTTCCTTTCACTTGAAGACTGAGAGACCATTGTAGGGCTATTAACTGGCCTAATTTCAATATTGTTGTGTCTCTGGGAATAGGAAGGTCTGAGAAGAAGGAGAGAGACAGGGGAACGGCCAGCAGGTGGAGCAGTCAGAACACACACATTTATTGGTTAAGTTCGCCATCTTAAATGCGCACGGGTTCGTGGTGCCCCAAAACAATTACAATAGTAACATCAAAGATCACAGATCACAGATCACCACAACAAATATAATAATAATGAAAAAGTTTGAATTATTGTGAGAATTACCTAAACGTGACACAGGGACATGGAGTGAGCAAATGCTGTTGGAAAAATTGTTCAAATAGAATTACTTGAGGCAGGTTGCCACAAACCTTCAATTTGTAAAAAGCACAGTATCTGCAAAGCGCAATTAAGCAAAGCACAATAAAATAAGGTATGCCTGTATATGTTTTGCTTTATACATTGCAGTATTCAAGGCTCAAATTGTCCCAAATTTGGCCAATGTGAACTCCTTGAAGTTGACCTCTGTATCCACACAATCCCAGTGGTATTGATAGCGTTCCTGCTTTCTGGCATAGCAAGAGGTATCAAGCTCATCTGGTACATTTCCTGCCCCAGATGTAGAATCAGCCATTTTTTTCAAGGAACTCTTCTTCCTTTTGTTGAGAAATGGCTTTTAGAGACTATGATCAGCACTGGGGATGCTCACTTCTACCAGACTGTCATTATTTCTATGCCCTCTCAGTAAATAAAACTAGGAAATATGTGAATTTCAGAGAGAAAAATAAATCATGCATTCATATGGATATTTCCAATTCAAGTGAAAAATTAAATCATCGATTATTATATTTGTATCTCTTTGCTTTCACACTGAAAATCTTGGTTTTAATGACATTAACATGATTACATATTTGATTATGCATATACATAACATATACCTATATAATGTATATTATGTGTAAAATAGTTTCAAAGCAACAATACTAGTATTACTACTAACAATAGAACTAATAGTACTAACAATAAAACTATCAATTGTGGGAATTCCGTGGTCGTCCAGTGTAGGGCTCCAAGCTTTCACTTGCGCGCTTTCACTTGCACAAGCTGTGTGGTCAAAAAAAAAAAAAGAACTACGAATTGCAACTAAATATTTCATTGTGGTTCTTTTTGCTCTCTAGAATATAACTCACCATGGAGCTACATTAAAAGTTTGAGTTTTAATGTCATTTGAAATAATTTTTTTTTCTGTGTAGTTTATACTGTCAATTTTATATACTCCTAGGTTCATTTGTATCCATTTGTTTCAGATTTGTAAGAGTTTTTTTTCCTTTTTGATCCAAGTTTTTTAATTATATGAAATGTTCACATGGTTCCAAAATCAAAACTATAAAACAAGGTGCAGTCAGAGAAGCTTTTTAAACACTTTTTGTCCCTCCTTTTCACAATAAAGGTGTTTTTTAAGGTTATGAAATTGGACTGAATTGTTAAAGAGAACCTGATACCAGAGGGAGATTCAACAGAGTGCATTGTTAGTAACAGTTACAAGGGGGAAATTACATGTTAATGAAATAAGCCTTATTCAAATCAGTAAACATATTATAGATCCAAAATAAATTTTACACAAAAATAAATTTTCTTGGGCTTCCCTGGTGGTGCAGTGGTTGGGAGTCCGCCTGCCGATGCAGGGGACAGGGGTTCGTGCCCCGGTCCGGGAAGATCCCACATGCCGCGGAGCGGCTGGGCCCGTGAGCCATGGCCACTGAGCCTGCACGTCTGGAGCCTGTGCTCCGCAACGGGAGAGGCCACAACAGTGAGAGGCCCGCGTACCGCAAAAAAATAAATAAATAAATAAATTTTCTTCTCTTCCTGGTGAAGTGCCTTTCCTGATCTTTTCAGCTAGGATCCAATCAACTATGGGGTGGGGGAGGGACTGGGGGGGGCAGTGTGGACAGAGACACAGAAGTCTCTACTTCAACAAGAGGAAAACAAAAGAGCTTCCTGCAAGTTGGAAAAAAAATTCCAAAGTTTCCTGTATACAAACAACTAAGTGGAAATACGTAAAAGGGAAATTTTCTTATTAAAAAGATACCTGCACACAAACCCTGTGGCTAAACCTAATAAATATGTGCAGGACCTATATAAAATTTTACTAAAATAGATGACAGAATAAATGGAGAGGCATACTAGTTTCTGTTTAGACAGATCAATACTCCAAAATTGTTGATTATTCCTAAATTATAAAGTCAGTGCAATCACAATCAAATTACAACTTTGGGGGGAACTTGAAAAGTGATTCTAAAGTTTTCAATTAAAATAAATATATATTTTGGGAAATTTGGAAAAGCATAATTGGGGGCACCCCATGTGTGTCCCTAATCCCAGCTGGTCTGCCTGAGACCCCCTGAGCACCAGACCTGGTCCCCCCACAGGGCCCCATTTCCACTCCATCAAGATGAAAGAAACAATCATGAACCAGAAGAAACTCACAGAACTGCAGGCACAAGTGAACACTGGTGGGAAAGGAACTGCTCACAGAAAGAAGTTGGTTCATAAAACAGCTACAACAGATGATTTAAAACAAACAAACTTCTCCTTAAAGAACTTAAAGAAACTTAGGGGTAAACAACGTCTCTGGTATTGAAAAGTTAATGTGATGCACATTAACAATCCTAAATTTCAAGCATCTCTGGTAGCCAACACTTTCACTGTTATTGGCCATGCTGAAACAAAGCAGCTGACAGAAATGTTACCTGGCATCTTAAACCAGCTTGGTGCAGACAGTCTGACTAGTTTAAAACAACTGGCTGAAGCGCTGCCAAAATAATCTGTGGATGGAAAAGCACTGCTTGCTACTGGAGAGGATGATGATGATGAAATTCCAGATCTTACGGAGAATTTTGCTGAGGCTTTCAAGAATGAGACAAACTGAATTGAGTCAACTTCTGAAGATGAAACTTGAAGTTACTGGGTGCTGCTATTTTATATTAAGACTACTTTTTAAAACTTTGTCCCTGTGTCTGATAAAATATACATTTCTAATATTTTAAAGCCCAAGCCCCTTGGACACTGAAGCTCTTTTCAGTTTTTGCTTATACACAATTCATTCTTTGCAGCTAATTAAGCTGTAGAAGCCTGGTAATAAAGTTTGAAACAAAAGTTAATAAAGTTTTTCACTTAGTTTTTTGGTTGTTTTTTTGTTTTTGTTTTTTTTTTGCCGTATGTGGACCTATCACTGTTGTGGCCTCTTCAGTTGTGGAGCACAGGCTCCGGACGCGCAGGCTCAGTGGCCATGGCTCATGGGCCTAGCCGCTCCGCGGCAATGTGGGATCTTCCCGGACCGGGGCACGAACCCGTGTCCCCTGCATCGGCAGGCGGACTCTCAACCACTGCGCCACCAGGGAAGCCCATCTTCACTTAGTTTTTAAAAAATGCATAATTGGGGGAGGATTTAGCATAGGTAAAAGATAGATATTAAAACCTACTATAAAATAACTTTAAGTAATACAATACAGCACTCAGTTGAATAGACTAGGGTCCATAAATAGATCCAGGAACACATGGTAATTTGCTATATGAGTGCATTTCAATATAGGGAAGACAAAGGTTATCCAATCAATTATACTGGTACAACTAACAGAAACTTGGGAAAAAAAGAAGCTGATCCCTACCTGGTTTTGTGTGTGTGTGTGTGTGTGTGTGGTACACAGGCCTCTCACTCTTGTGGCCTCTCCCGTTGCAGAGCACAGGCTCCGGATGTGCAGGCTCAGCGGCCATGTCTCACAGGTCCAGCCGCTCCGCGGCATGTGGGATCTTCCAGGACCGGGGACGAACCAGTGTCCCCTGAATCGGCAGGCAGACTCTCAACCACTGTGCCACCAGGGAAGCCCCCCCTACCTGTTTTTTTTAACAACTAAATAAATTTCAGATAAATTAAAATTTAAATGTAATATATACAGTGGAATATTACTCAGCCATAAAAAAGAATGAAATAATGTCATTTGCAGCAACATGCATGGACCTAGAGATTATCGTACTAACTGAAGTAAGCCAGACAGAGAAAGACAAATATCATATGATATCACTTACATGTGGAACCTAAAAAAAATGATACAGGGAGTTCCCTGGTTGCCTAGTGGTTAGGATTCCAGGCTTTCACTTCCATGGCCTGGGTTCAATCCCTGGTTGGGGAACTGAGATCCCGCAAGCAACGTGGCATGGCCAAAAAAACCTAAAAAAAAAAAAACCAATACAAATGAACTTATTTACAAAACAGAAATAGACCCACAAACATAGAAAACAAACTTATGGTTACCAAAGGTGGGAGGATAAATTAGGAGTTTAGGATTAAAATATACACACTACTATATATAAAACAGATAACCAACAAGGACTTACTGTATAGCACAGGGAACTGTACTCAATATCTTGTAATAACCTATAATAGAAGAGAATGTTTAAAAAGTATATATTTATATATATTGATAACTGAATCACTTTGCTGTACACCTGAAACTAACACAACATTGTAAATCAACTATATTTCAATAAAAATTTTTAAAAATTACAAACAGAGCTACCATATGAAAAAATGTTAAATGTTAAAAAAAATCCCCAAATTATAAATGTACTAGAAAATATGTTTCATTCTTTATTAAAGAAATACAAATCAGGGCTTCCTTGGTGGCGCAGGGGTTGAGAGTCTGCCTGCCGATGCAGGGGACACGGGTTCGTGCCCCGGTCCGGGAAGATCCCACATGCCGCGGAGCGGCTGGGCCCGTGAGCCATGGCCGCTGAGACTGCGCGTCCGGAGCCTGTGCTCCGGTGAGAGGCAACAGTGAGAGGCCCGTGTACCGCAAAAAAAAAGAAAGAAATACAAATCAATACAAGGTTTTTATTAATGAGATTGCCAAAAAAAAAAAGAATATAGTTGACAAAACTCAGAATTGATAAGGATATAAGGAGAAAAACAATTTCATATGTAGTTGGTAGGAGTATAAATTTGTATAATTTTCCAATATGCTTCAAAGGTCTCACTGACCCATCAATTTTATGTATATGAATTTACTTAAGGCCAGTTTTGACACTGCCTGAGAATAAAGGTGAGGCTCACATAATAGTGGAGAAAATTTGTTTACTCATTAAGATGAATTAATTTGGGGTCACTAAATGACAGGCAAGCTGAGAAAGTGCCCTTGTTAAAAGACATTATAAAGTGATGAATCTTAACATGCTCAAAAAGTATATTTAAAAAGCTAAGTAAAAAACTTAAAACTTGACTCTTGGTAGTGGGGGAAGGGGAATTAGGAACACATTTTATTAGCTAGATAATAAGTTCACAGGTGTTTGCTATGATTTTGGCTATTTTTTTAAATGTCTGAAACATCATTACATAGTAAAAGGTATTTTAACTGGATGAGAGACAGGGATTAAGTGAATTCTTTTTGGATAAAATTACACACTGTACTGACGTTTTGATTATTTATTCCTTGTTTGCCATATTTGATTTGATGATATCTGAGAAGACATTTATTTTCAAAGTGAAGAAACTTTTAACAAGATATATGAAAATTTTGTGAACTTGGAGTCAACCAGAAAAAAATGCATAGTTATAGCCAAACCTACGACAAGCAAAACTTCAGTAGTAGCTGGCAATGAGGCTGCTATGCACTTGTCACACAAGCATATGCAGCTTATGTAACATTCTCTAGGAATACTTCTTATCATGAGTGAGAATGCATATTCATACATTCTTTAAATATTTTAAATTGGATTTTTAACTGATAGATTATAGATATATATGTGTTTGCACAATGTGCACATATATATGTACATATATAAACAAAATAAAATAATAGTGATTTGAACACTTGTATTTATAAAAGTTGATTCACTGAGGGGGAAAACATGATTCCATTCCATGAATTAATGCACTAGAAGATTTATCTGAAGAAATTATCCATAATTTAGGATGGAGACACAGAGATGCAAAAGGTACGTTCAAAGATACTGAGGAAAGACTGAGGTCTAACATACATTTAAGCTGAACACAAGGAGAAAAGGGAGAAAATGACAGAAGGAATATTTGTAGAGATATTGGTTAGGAATGTAGGCCCCATGAAGGTAGAGATTTTGTCTGTTTTTTTCAATACCATATCCCTAAACCTAGAAGACAGCCTGATATATAGTAAGTGATTAGTAAGTGTATGTTAAATTCTATTGAATTCTATTTCCAGTAGTATGGGAAGGTAAACACCTAGGCCAACCATCCCACTCAAAGCCTTCAAAATGCCTGAGTAAAATATCAAATCTTAAAAGTATTTGTGAGATCCCAAGGGACTTTTTGTTAAATGAGAGGCAGAAGATGAAAGAGTTTTTGCAGGGACAAATACCAAACAACTCAAACGTTACATCTGAGAAAGGAACCAGAGAAAAAGAAATGAGGTCCAGAAAAATACCCCTTAGGAGAAATAAGCATTATATACATGATAGAGTTGATGGTTTGTTGGACCAGTAGAGTTGATGGACTGTTGGACCAGTAGAGTTGGTGGACTGTTGGACCAGAAGAGGAAGAAGTCACCAGCACAGCACTTTCCATTTTATCTTAAAGATCAGGTGGCTTATATACACCACAAGAAATGTGAACATACATTTATCAAAAGACACGAACAAGTATGTCGTTAACAGCACTGTTCATACTGACCTCAAACCGTGTGGAAACCACCAAATGCCCATCAACAATAGAATGGATGCATAAATTATGGGATATTCATTCACGCAATGGAATAATACACAGCAATAAAAAAAGCTACAGTTACAAGCAACAAAATTAACAAACATCACAAACCTAATATTGAACAAGTATAAAATAATCCATTTATATAAAACACAAAACAGGCAATAACCATTATCCTGATTTCTAACAATGTGTCATATTCATGGATTGGAAGACAGTATTTTATAGGAACCAAATTGACCTATAGATTCAAAGCAGTTCAAACCAAAATCCCAGCAAGTTTTTTGTGGATATTCAAAGACTGACTCTAAGATTTATATGAAAATGCAGGTGAGCAGGAGAGTCAATTAAAACACGGTGGGAGAATCTGCTGTACCTGATATGAAGTATTAATATGAAGCTACGGTATTAAGACAGTGGTACTGGCTTAAAGACAGAATCATAGACCAATGCATGAAGTACCTAGGGGCAGGGCAGGAATAAAGATGCAGACGTAGAGAATGTACTTGAGGACACGGGGAGGGGGAAGGGTAAGCTGGGACGAAGTGAGAGAGTGGCATGGACATATATACACTACCAAATGTAAAACTGGGGCTTCCCTGATGGCGCAGTGGTTGAGAGTCCGCCTGCCGATTCAGAGAACACGGG
>NW_006792683.1:376686-417844 GCF_000442215.2 Lipotes vexillifer
AGTAAAACCAATAGCTAGTGGGAAGCAGCCGCATAGCACAAGGAGATCAGCTCCGTGCTTTGTGACCACCTAGAGGGGTGGGATAGGGAGGGTGGGAGGGAGGGAGATGCAAGAGGGAAGAGATATGGCGATATATGTATATGTATAGCTGATTCACTTAGTTATAAAGCAGAAACTATCACACCATTGTAAAGCAATTATACTCCAATAAAGATGTTTAAAAAAAAAGAATCATAGACCAATGAAATAGAGAGCCTAGAAAGAGAAACATGCATATATGGATATGTGATATAGGAGAAAGGTGGTACTGCAGAGCAGTGTGGAAGGCACGGACTTTTCAATAATTGAAGTTGGGCAATTTGACATTCACAAGGAAAAAAGAAATGAGACTTAACCCCAACTCACACCATACACAAGAACCAGTTCCAGGAAAATGATACAATTATATGTGAAAAGTAAGATAATAAAGTTTTAGAAAGTTAAAATAGGAGACTATCTTCTTGACCTTGAAATAGGGAGATACATTTTAAATAGGATACATAAAGTATCAACCACAAAGATTGATAAACTGAACATTATAATCAAGATATTCTTAATACCATTTAAAAAGTGAAAATCCCAGCTACAAGGTGGGAGATGTTTGCAATACATACAGTTGTTCCTTGGTATCCCCAGGGGATTGGTTCCAGGACTCCTTTCAAATACCAAAATCCACAGAAATGCAAGTTCTTCATACAAAATGGTGTAGTATTTGTATATAACCTACACACATCCTCTGGTATACTTTAAATCATCTCTAGATTACTTATAATACCTAATACAATGTAAATATTTGTAAATACAATGTAAATGCTATGTAAGTAGTTGTCAGCATGTGGCAAATTCAAGTTTTGCTTTTTGGATATTTCTGGAATTTTTTTCCCCAAATATATTCTATCAGTGTTTGGTTGAATCCATGGATGCAGAGCCTGTGAATACGGAGAGCCGACTGTATACTCAACAAAGGATTCACTTCCAGAGTATACACAGAACTTGTAAAATCAAGAAGAGAAAGTCCCCAAAGAGGATATCCAAAAGGTTTAAAAAAAAATAGGAACACATACTCAACCACAACAGCCATCTAGAAAATGCAAAACTATGCACCAACCACAATGGTTAAAGTTAGAAGACTGACAATACCAAATGTTAGCAGGTATATGGAGCAATGGGAACTTTTATATACTGCTCGTGATACAGTGACTTCAAATAACTGTTAGGTGTTACCTACTAAAGTGTGTGCTCTGTGTGTGTGTGTGTGCACACGTATTTGTGTATAACTTACAACCTAGCAATTTCATTCCTAAGTATATATCTGTGCACATGTTTACCAAAAGACAAGAAAGTTCTATAGCAGAATTATTTGTAAAACCCCCAAACTGAAAAGAATCTCAATATCCACATACTGGTGATAGTTATCTACAGTGACATACAAGAATATGAATGAGTCACAGGAACATAATGTTGGGCAAAAGAAGTCAAACACAAAAAAATACATACATTATGATTTCATTTATGTGAAGATTAAAAAACAGGAGAAAAATTAATAATGTTTAGGATGCATTCATCACTTTTAAAATGATGAAGGAAATCAAGAAAGCAATTACCAGAAAGTCAAAATAGTGGTGTTAAAAGATAAACTGAGGAACATCAACATTTTGAAGAGTGTATTTGAGCAAACATTCATTCCAATAAGAGCAACGCCAAACTGAAAATGGTTCGGTGCGCTCCTGTCAGGAGTTAGGGGAAAGGCTTTTTTTTACAGGGCAGATAGGAAACAAAGCAAGGAAATTATTTGATTGGCTATAGCTTAAGCAATTGCCTTATTTGGGAAAGCCTAGTTAGCTGTTTGTGACTGGTTGTTCTTAGATTTCAATTTCTTCCTTCAATGCATTTATGGGACTCTGCCTGAGGTTTCAGTTTGCTTTCTTAGGCTGACAAGCATTAGGGCCACTCAGTCTAATGACTTCTTTGATTACTTTAACAGTGGTTACTTCTGAGGGTGGGAGAGGGAGGGAGAAATCATTGGAAGAGGATATGAGAGGGGCTTCTTGTGTCCTGGCAATGTTGTAGTTTACCTGGGTGATTGCATAGGTGTTAGCACTGTGATAATTCATTAAGTTGAATATGGTCTGTTTTGTATACTTTTCTGTGTGCTCTTCACAATGAAAGAGTAATCTATTTATCCACGTATGAGTCAGGTAGCTAGGAATAAGTCTTACGAAAGATGAATAAGACGCTTTTGGGAAAGGCATTAAAGGAAATTTGAATAAATGGAGATATGCCAATTTCATAGTTTGGAATACTCAATATTGTAAAGGTGTCAATGTTTCTCAAATTAATCTGTAGCAGTGCTGTCCAATAGAAACATAATGTGAACCACAATTGTAATCAAATTTAATTTTGTTAATTAGCCACATTAACAAAAAGAGACAGGTAAAATTAATTTTAATAATGTATTTTACTTAATCCAATATATCCAAAATATTATTTTAAAATGTAATCAATATGAAAATTATTAATGAAATATTTTATTCTTTTTGTCATATTAAGTCTTTGGAATCTGGTGTGTATCTCATGCTTACAGCACATCTCAATTCAGACTAGTCACCACCTCAAGTGCTCAACAACCACAGGGACAGCATAGATCTATCTAGACAATGCAATCTGAATCAAAGTCCCAACAGAGTATCTTGTGGCATTTAACAAGCTGAGCTTAAAATTATATGGCAGTTTGGGCTTCCCTGGTGGCACAGTGGTTGAGAGTCCACCTGCTGACGCAGGGGACACGGGTTCGTGCCCCGGTCTGGGAGGATACCACATGCCGCGGAGAGGCTGGGCCCATGAGCCATGGCCACTAAGCCTGCGCGTCTGGAGCCTGTGCTCCACAACAGGAGAGGCCACAACAGTGAGAGGCCCGCGTACCGCAAAAAAAAAAAAAAAATTATATGGCAGTTCAAAAGCCAAAAATAGCCAAGTACCTACTGTAAAAGAAGATGCAGATGTTTCCCTACCAGATATCATTTATTAAAAAGATTAAGTAATTAAATCGGTGTAGAACTGGTTACAGACAGAGACAAATAGACTCAGGGAACTGAATAGAGCCAACAAACAGACCCAATTGAAAAGGTCTTTCAATAAATGGTGCTGTGGTAACTGACAATCCATTTGTTTAAAAAAAGAAAAAAAGGAAAGAAACTGGATTCCTTATACCATACTTAAAATTCATACTTAAGGATTTAAAGACTTAAATGTGAAATGCAAATATAAAAAGCTCTGAGAATGAAGTATAGGCAAGTATGTACACAAATTCAGGGCAGGAAAGGATTTCTTAAGATGTAAATGATTTATAGCTTTGACTATGTTAAAATTAAGAACTTCTGGGAGAAAATATTTGTGATGAACATAGCCAACAAAGGACTAGTGTCTGGAATATATATATGGAACTCCTACTACTAAAGACAAACAAACAAACATACAATCCAACAGAAAAAGGGGCAAGAAATAGGCACTTCATAAAAGTTCAAATTGCCAAGCAAAAGCATATGAAAATATGCTTGAATGCTTTACAAGATACTAATAAAAAAGTAAAAAGCAGAGTAACAGGAACATCCATGCATTGATGGTTGAAATGTAAATGGATACAATCACATTGGAAATCAGTTTGGCGCTAATCTAGTAAACAGGAACATATCTAATAACCTAACAATGTCACTCCTAGGTTACTTACCCTAGAGAAACTCTTGTACTTATGCAGCAAGAGATGTACAAGAATATTTATAAACAATATTTTTTGTAACAGCCACAAACTGGAAAGAACTCAAAGGATCATCACCATAAATAAAAAGAATAAATTATTTTTATGTAATGGAACACTATACAGCAATGGAAAGGATTAACTACAACAGATGATTCTTAGGAACATAATTAAATGAAAGAAGCAAGTCACAAACAAGTACAGTATGGTTTCACTTATATAAAATACAAAGTCAGGCAAAATTAAGTGATTTTATTTTATTTTATTTTTAAATTATTTATTTATTTTTGGCTATGTTGGGTCTTTGTTGCTGTGCGCGGGCTTTCTCTAGTTGCGGTGAGCGGGGGCTACTCTTCGTTGTGGTGCGCGGCTTCTCATTGTCATGGTTCCTCTTGTTGCGGAGCACGGGCTCTAGGCGCACAGGCTTCAGTAGTTGTGGCACATGGGCTCAATAGTTGTGGTTTGTAGGGTCTAGAGCTCAGGCTCAGCAGTTGTGGCGCACGGGCTTAGTTGCTCTGTGGCATGTGGGATCTTTCCGGGCCAGGGCTCGAACCCATGTCCCCTGCAATGGCAGGTGGATTCTTAACCACTGCGCCACCAGGGAAGCCCTGATATTTTAAAGATACATTTTTAGGAATGCCATGCATAGGTTTTATAAATTTTATTTATTTTTAAAATAAATTTATTTTGGCTGTGTTGGGTCTTCATCGCTGTGCGCGTGCTTTTTCTCTAGTTGCGGCAAGCAGGGGCTACTCTTCGTTGTGGTGCGTGGGCTTCTCATTGCGGTGGCTTCTCTTGTTGCGGAGCACGGGCTCTAGGCACGTGGGCTTCAGTAGTTGTGGCTCGTGGGCTCTAGAGCACAGGCTCAGTAATTGTGGTGCACGGGCTTAGTTGCTCTGAAGCATGAGGGATCTTCCTGGACCAGGACTTGAACCCGTATCCTCTGCACTGGCAGGCAGATTCTTAACCACTGCACTACCAGGGAAGCCCACAGGTTTTAAAATTATAAAGAAAAGCAATGATTATCACAAGTCAGAATAATGACACTCCTTGAGTGGAGGACCCAATAAAGAAAGGATGGACATACAAAATGTTGTTAAATCATGGTCGATGTTCTGTATCAATTCATGTGGTGGTGACATGGATGCTCACCGTATTCACACTTCCATAGTTATATTTCACAGTGTATTAACATAAAATAAAAATATCATATTAAATTTTTAAAACCTGGATAAAGTGAGTGATAAAGAGTATCTCAGAGTGTTGGTTTGTTTAGTGGACAGTTTTTCAAGGTGTTATAATCTAAATCAACAAATGCAAGGAAAAACTGTGAATGTTTTAGTGCATATGAAAAGATTGTGCCTGTAAAAATGAAGTCTGCATTTGGAATGAAGAGTTGACTTTCCTCTAGGGTCATTTAAAACTGTTAGTTCATTTAATATGTGAAGGAAATCACACTGCTGAGAAACTACAAGAAAATGATTTAAAAATTACAGCATGTGAATTTATATTAAAGGAATATCATCATCAGTCATCTTTCTTCTTTCAGAAAGTTCTTTCAGGATTTCCCAGATTAGAGTGAAAGAAACCAGCAGGTCAAAAATTCTTTCAATATTTAACACTTGTCTTCTCACCAGAAGGATACACTTATTTAACAGTTGCATGAGAACCACACACTGTAGTATTGCGTTGGCCAGTAATATTACAAAAAGTTCATTTGGGTTTTTCTGTAACATCTTATGGAAAAATCCAAATGAACTTTTTGGCCAAACCAATATATTTTTAGCTTTTTTTTCTTTTAAAGCTCTGTCTCTTCATTTATAACATTTGTTGGTAAGATAGGAAGAAATTACCAGGGAGTAAATTGCTATTGGGTGAACATATCACACACATTTTGTCCCAAAATCGGTAACTTTTCATTGTAATTGATAAATGTTAAAAAGGAAACTTTTGATTTGGGCTCATCCTATGTTCCATTTGGGGGCATTTTTTTTCTCTTCTACAAATAGGAGGTATTCTGGAGAATAAGCAGCACTGGCTATAGAATGTAGGTTGTTAAGATCTTTCACTTGAAAAACTATATTCCTACTCTAGTACATTCTTTTACCTCTTCTTGATAAATAAAAACTACAGTAACAGAAAAAGGGGGTAACTAGAAGAAAAATTTTTTAATTGAAGAACATACAAATTTACATTTTATTTTTTTTATTTATTTTTTTTGGATGCCATTAAAGAAGTACTTTATTTTGTCATTGTGGATTCTACTACCCTTAGTTTAGTAACACAGAAATACTACATGATCTCTATTTAAAAAGTCTTGGATTAAGCTCTGGAGAATTTTCATAGGCAAATTCTTCTGTGTGGGCTGGATCAGTAAATACTCCAATAAATACATTTTAAAATATGAATTTTATTTTATTTATTCCTAATCTAAAACCTAACTTTAAAACTTCTAATAGCTTTACATTTAAATGAGAAAATAATTCCACAGTCAAATCAATTTAGAACACAAAATTAATTTGAGTTGCTACAGAATTTCTCAAGGTCTTTAATATGCTGATATACATTATAAATCTCTAAGGAAGGGATACACAGCTGTAATTTCCTAAACTTATTTAACCAGACCTTTTGTAGTTTTTAAAACTGAGGCTACTTTGAAAAATCATGTAGTATAAACTCCATAGGCTGTTTGGACATTCTGGACCACCTACACTATAACCTCAAACTTTTCCAAACCAAAACCAGCGAAATATGATCTATTAATTGTCCCTGAAACACTGTGTGTTGCTAACATACGTTTTCCTGACTCCCTCAGAGCCAATAAATATTTGATTTGTTTATAAATAAATATATATATATAGTCTTTGCACTGGCATTTGGAGCCATTTGACCTTGCATACCTTGGCTGGAAACATAAAATGCCATTTCCAGGTTAACTCATATCCTTAGGATTCCTAAGTTTTCCACATTCTGAAGATATATACAGATCTTCCTTGGCTTAAAACAAGGTTACATCCTGATAAACCCATTGTAAGTTGAAAATATCATAAGTCAAAAATGCATTTAATACAGCTAACCTATCAAACATCATAGTTTAGCCTCGCCTACCTTACACGGGCTCAGAACTCTTACATTAGCCTACAGTTAGACCAACTCCTCTAACACAAAGTTTATTTTATAGCAAAGTGTTGAATATCTCATATAATTTATTGAATACTGTACTGAAACTGAAAAACAGAAGGGTTGTATGGGTATAGAATGGTTCTAAGTATATTTGCTGTTTACCCTCATGATCTCAAGTCTGACAGGGAGCTGTGGCTCGGGCCACTGCCCAGCATCATGAGAGTATCCCACCACATACTATTAGCCTGGGAAATTATCAAAACTTAAAGTACAGTTTGGAAGTAAAAATTCGAAGTACAGTTTCTACTGAATACTACATACTACTTTCCCACCACAGTAAAGTCAAAAAATCATTAAATCGAAACTCGTATGTCAGGGACCACCTGTACACCTTTTTTTTTTCTTGTACCACCTATCTCCCAGTTAATTTCTTCCAAAAGGAAAAAAATTCTTAGACTTTTCCAAAAATTGCTCAGCGTACAATAATATTTCTCATTATAAGTACTTTTGTTCATTAAATGAACACTGTTATCACCTCAAAGGAAACTGATTCCATGATGTAACCATTAGAATCTTAGTTTTGCTAAGTATTCTTGTGGGAAGATTGTGAAAAATCTCTAGAAGCTAAACCACAGTGCATTGTAAACGTCTGAATCTTGACTATTCTCTAGGAAGCAGTGAGGTCTATGTGAATGTGCTCCATTTCCAGCACCAGGTGTTGAATAGATGCTCAATAAATGAAGAGTGAAAGACTATTATCAGTCCTTAAGAGAGTAAAAGAAATCAGCTTAAAGTTCTTCTCTTAGTAATGGAAGGCAAGGACTACCACTCAATCTCTAATGCCCCAAATGTCTTCCCTTTACTTAACAAATAGGCTTTCAGGGACTTCCCTGGAGTTCCAGTGGTTGGGACTCCACATTCCCAATGCAGGGGGCACAGGTTCGATCCCTGGTCAGGGAACTAGGATTCCGTATGCCGCATGGCGTGGCCACAAATAAATAAAGAGATAAAGAGATAAATAAAGAAATAGGCTTTCAATAAATGTTTCCTAAATTGAATAACTCAAAAGACAAACTGAGATTGTTAACATTGATATGTTGAGAGACTAACT
Source organism: Lipotes vexillifer (assembly GCF_000442215.2). NCBI lineage: Eukaryota > Metazoa > Chordata > Mammalia > Artiodactyla > Lipotidae > Lipotes > Lipotes vexillifer. Next base: position 384,714 of record NW_006792683.1, read on the forward strand.
TGTTTGGGTTGACTTAGAAGTAGTAATGCACTTCCCTAGTGGCGCAGTGGTTAAGAATCTGTCTGCCAATGCAGGGGGCATGGGTTCGATCCCTGGTCCGGGAAGATCCCCTAAGCCTCGGAGCAACTAATCCCATGCGCCACAACTACTGAGCATGCACTCTAGAGCCCGCAAGCCACAACTACTGAAGCCCATGTGCTCTAGGGCCCACATGCTGCAACTACTGAGCCCACATGCTGCAACTACTAAGCCCATGTGCTGAAACTACTGAAGCCCAACACAGCCAAAAATAATAATAATAAAAGTAGTAATAATCTATAAGCATCGTTGAGATGGTCTTAAGTATAACAAAGGTACAGAAAAGTGCACAAGTCGTAAGTATACAGTTCAGTGGATTCCCACAAATATAACCATTACCCAGGTGAAGAAAGAACTTTACCAGCAACTTAGAAGTTTCCTTCAAGCCCCCTTTCAATCTTTAACCTCTCCATTCTCCCTGAAGGCAGCACTATCCTGATTTATAACACCATAATTTCTAAAACCATAGATTAGTTTTTGAAATTTCTGTCAATGGGATATTGGGTTGGCCAAAAAGTTCATTCGGTTTTTCTGTAAGATGTTATGAAAAAACTCGAACAAACTTTTTGGCCACCTCAACGATATGTACTTTTACCTGGCTTCTTTTGCTCAATATTGTAGTTGTAGGAGGTATCAGGTCGATGATGTAGCTGTGGTTCATTTAATTGCTGAACAGCATTCCATGGTATGAATATGCCACAATTTGTTTATTCCACTGTTGAGGGAATTTGGGTTTCTACAGATTGAGCCATCTATAAATAACACTGCTAGAGACATTATGTACATTTGTTGGTGAAGAGTGCATACTTTTCTATTGGATTTATACCTAGTGATAAAATTGTGTGGACATAGGATATGCAGGAAAATGTACTTCAGCAGATATTGCCAGTTTTCTAAGGTGGTTTTACAAATTTACTTTCTCACCAGCAATATACAAAATTTCTCTTTGCTCCATAACCTTACCAACAATTGGCATTGCCACTCTTTAATTTTAGCTGTTGTGGTGAGCATCTATTTCTGGGCTCTATTTCATTGGTCTGTTTTATACTTTCACTAGTATCACAGTCTTAGTTACTTTAGTTTATAAAATGTCTTCACTTTGTTCTTCGTCAAGGATTTAGTTCTTTACCTTTTCTATTTCCATATACATTTTAGAGACACTTGTCAATTCTTCTACACCCCACCTCTCCCTTCCCACACACACTTGTGGAATCTATACTGGAATTGTACTGAATCTATAGATCAACTGGATGGAAACTGACATTTTTATAATAGTATTTTAATGATTGAATCTAGTACAGTCTTTCACTTAATTCTTCTAAAATTTCTCTCAATAATCTTTTATAGTTTTGTGTAGTTTTATTTTTTTTTCCTGTCCAATTTTCCTACCATTTATTTTTTCTTCTTGCCTTATTGCACTAGAGTTGTCTATTCGGCAAAATACTGAATAAAGGCAGAGAGAGTGATTATCCTGTTTTTTTCCTAATCTCAAGGGGAAAGTGCTCAACATTTTACCATTGTGTATCATTTTTATACATTGCTGGATTTGACCTTTCAATAGTTTAAGGTTTTACATTTATGTTTGTGAGTGAATTGCACTGTAATTTTCCCTTTCTTCTAATATCCTTGTGTCATATAGCTATCAGGGTTATATAGGCCTCATTAAATGAGCTAAGAAATGTTCCCTCTTCTTCTGCTCTCTGGAAGGGTTTGTGTAAAATTGATAGATTCACTGATGAAATAATTGGGGCCTGGAATTGTTTCCTCTGCTCCCTGTTTCCTCCTCCCCTCGGGGGGAAAGTTTTGAATTATCTTCAAAGGAGCAAAAGTAAGGCCATCATTTGACTTCTCAACAGAAACAATGACTACAGAAGACAATAAAACAATGTCTTCACAGTACAGAAAGAAAATACCCACCAACCTAGACTTCTACACTGAGCGAATAAATCCTTCAAAAATGAAGATGAAATAAAGGAATTTTAGGATAAATAAAAACAGGGAACTCATCACCACAAGACCCACATTAAAGGAAATACTAAAGAATGTTTAGGCAGGGCTTCCCTGGTGGCGCAGTGGTTGAGAATCTGCCTGCTAATGCAGGGGACATGGGTTCGAGCCCTGGTCTGGGAGGATCCCACATGCCGCAGAGCAAGTAGGCCCGTGAGCCACAACTACTGAGCCTGCGCGTCTGGAGCCTGTGCTCCGCAACAAGAGAGGCCACGATAGTGAGAGGCCCGCGCAATGCAATGAAGAGTGGCCCCCGCTTGCCACAACTAGAGGAAGCCCTCGCACAGAAACGAAAACCCAACACAGCAAAAAAATAAAAATAAATAAATTACTAAACTCCTACCCCCAACATCAAAAAAAAAAAAAAAAAAAAAAGTTTAAAGGAAAAAACAATTTTTTGGGGGGGGGGGCCGGGGTAAAAAAAAAAAAAAAAAAAAAAGAATGTTTAGGCAGAAGGAAAATGGTCCCGGATAAAAACTTGAAGGTGCAGGAAGGTATAAAAAGCAATGGAAAATGTAAATGAATACTGAAAGTATGACTCCATAACAATGTGTTGTGAGGCTTAAAAAACATATAGACAAACTATATGAAAAAATTAGCATATAAATGGAGTAAAATTTTCTAAGGGTCTTACATCATGCATGGATGCATGTTGTAAATTCTAAGAAAACCTCATAAGAAACAGTAAAAGAATGTACCAAGTTAATAGAGGGGGATAATAAAATATTAATAATTATACATTCAGTTCAAAAGAAGTCAAGAAAGAAAAAGAAACATAAGAATAGGCAAGAAAAATAGAAGGCAATTAGTAAAATGGTAAGATTTAAATCTAAATGTGTCAACAATTAAACTTAGGCAGACTACTCCAAATAAAAGACAAAGGCTACCATATTGGTTTTTAAAAAATATCTTGCTTATAAAACACATCTTTAATATAAGGATCATGGAAAGCTTGAAAGTAAAAGTGTGGAAAAGAAATTATGCCAACACTATCCCAAAAAAAGCTGGAGTAGCTATACCAATATCAGGTAAAGTAGACTTTAAGACAAAAATAGTGTTAGAAATAGAGACGTGAAAATTCTAAAAGGGTCAATTCACAAAGAAGATGAAGCAATTTTAAATTTATATGCACTACATCAGCTTCAAAACTACATAAAATAAAACTGAAAGGAGAAAGACAAATCCATGAACTTAGTGGGAAATTATAACATGCCTCTTGTAACTGATAGTCAATAAAGAAGCAATAAGGATATAAAAGATTTAAGCAATACAACCAATAAAAAGGACCTAATTGACATAAACTGCAAATAGCTACAGAATCAATACTTTGTTCAAGGCCATATATAATAGTTACCAAACTAATCATATGCAAGGCCTAACATAATAGCAATTCTCAACAAAATTTAAACAACTGAAATTATACAGAATATGCTCTTTAATGACAGTGGAATTAAACTACAAATCAGGGGACTTCCCCAGTGGTCCAGTGGTTAAGACTCTGTGCTTCCACTGCAGGGGGCATGGGTTTGATCCCTGGTCAGGGAACTAAAGATCCCACAGGCCATGCAATACAGCCATAAATAAATAAACTACAAATCAATAATAAAAAGGTAACTAGAAAATTCCCATACATTTGGAATTTGTATTTGGTTTTTCAGAAGTTTTACCATGCTCAAGTGGTTTTATTTATCCCACTTGAGGTTCAAGACTATGGCCTTATTGTGTTTCTTTAGTTGCACAAGATCCTCAGCCATTATTCACTGACCATCTCTGATCTAACGTGAAATTTGGCCACTGAATTCTTAATTTCAAAGTGTTTCTCAGTTCTAGAATTTCCATTTGGCTCTTTTTTAAAACTAGTTTTCCATCCTCTGTTTAAATTCTATTCCTTGTATATATTAAAGTTATTTTTAAAAAGTCCAGGATTGATAACACCATTATCAGGATTCCCTTTGGCTCTGTCATCTTTGTATCTGTTGTCTTTTGACTACAAGGTCTTATCTCCTTTTATTCTTAGTTATCTTTGATCATATACGAAAAATTGCATATAAACTTGAAATACTGGTGATGTCATCTTCATACAAAATCTAACTTTGCTCCTGCAAATCCCAGATAACAATCCAACAGGTTCATTCAGTCCCTTTGAAGACTGGTCTATTTCCGGTTCATCTTATTCCTAGAGTATAGCACTTTGGGGTTCCAACCCAAAGCCTGGGGTGTGGGAGGCTTAAAAGAGCTCCCCTTTTTAATGGCTGTTGAACTCAAAATTTTGTCTGCCAGGCACCTTGATTCTGTACAAAGATCTGTTTTCAGCATCTTGGCAGCCTCTTCCATAACAGGATCTAGGGGAAAAATAACCCCAAACACCAGGCACCTGTTTGGGTTTCCTCCTTTCTCAGATTTTGGCCCTATAATTCTATAGTACCTTAATGGTTTTCTGAAGGCTTCAGATTTTCATATCTATACTTCTACACACACACACACACACACACACACACACACACACACACACACACCAGCTTTTCTAGTTCTCAGTGGGAGGACTGGTCCAATTTAACTACCTCAACTGGAAGTGATATATATCTCCAACTCCCTTCAATCATCTTACCCCCATCACTCTCCTGAAACTGCTTTTTAAAAAAAAAATTATGTTATTCAAGTATAGTTGATTTAGGGACTTCCCTGGTGGTGCAGTGGTTAAGAATCCGCTTGCCAATGAAGGGGACATGGGTTCAATCCCTGGTCCAGGAAGATCCCACATGCCGCGGAGCAACTAAGCCCATGGGCCACAACTAATGAGCCTGTGCACCACAACTACTGAACCCTGCACACCTAGAGCCCATGCTCCACAACAAAAGAAGCCACTGCAATGAGAAGCCCCCACACCGCAATGAAGTGTAGCCCCTGCTCGCTACAACTAGAGAAAGCCCACGCACAGCAATGAAGACCCAATGCAGCCAAAAATAAATTAAAAATTTTTTAAATTATAAGTACAGTTGATTTACAACATTGTGTTAATTTTTGCTGTTCAGCAAAGTGATTCAGTTACACGTATATATACATTTGCATATTCTTTTCCATTATAGTTTATCACAAGACATTGAATATAGTTCCCTGTGCTATAGAGTAGGACCTTATTTATGAAACTGTTCTTCTGAAGGTCACTAATGGCCTGTTGCTAAATTCAGTGATTCTTACTCTTCATTTTCATTAACCCATCAGCATCACTTCACATTATACTGCTTCCTCCTTGAAACACTTCCTTCCCTTCCCTTCAAAAACACCACTCTCTTCTATTTCCTTATTTCTCTGGCTTCTGCTCTTTTGCTGGTTCCTCTTCAGCTCCCCATCCTCTTAAAAGCAGAAGTGCCCAGGGCTGTCATTACAACTCTTTATACTTACTCCTTCATGATCTTACCATTGATACACTTAGAACTCTCAAATTTACATTTCCAGTAAAGTGCCTCCTGAAACCAAATGATATGTCTAGCTTCTTCTACTTCGCATCTTCACTTGGATGTCTAATGGGAATCTCAAACTAAGCCCTTGTCCCACTCACCTTCACTATCCTCAAACCTGTTCGTTTATCCTGGTCTTTCCCATTTCAGCTAATGGCAATTCACTTCTAGCTGCTCAGGTAAAATCTTTAGTCATCCCTGACTTCTCACACAACATAGTCCACCAGAAAATTCCTTGGGGACTATCTTAAAAATATATCCAGAATCTGATAACTACTTCTACTGCTACCACACTGGCTTAAGTTACTACATTTTGCCTAATTATTGCAATAGCTCCTTAACTATTTGTTCCTGCTCTTGGTCCCATTTAGTCTTTCCTCAGCACAGCCCAGAGTAGTACTGTTAAATTCTATCATTTAACTCCCCTGTTCAAAACCCTCTAATGGAGACTTCTCTGGTGGCAAGAGTGGATAGGAGTTTGTCTGCCAATGCAGGGGACACGGGTTTGATCCATGGTCCAGGAGGATCCCGCATGCCACGGAGCAACTAAGCCTGTGCACAACTACTGAGCCTGCGCTCTAGAACCCATGAGCAACAACTACTGAAGCCCATGCACCTAGAGCCCGTGCTCCACAATAACACAAGCCACCGCAATGAGAAGCCCGTGCACCGCAAAGACGACTAGCCCCCGCTCACAACTAGAGAAAGCTCACACGCAGCAGCCAAAAATAAATAAAATTAAAACAACAAAAAACAAAAAAAACATCTAATGACTTGCCATAAATAAAAGCTAAAGGACTTAAAATTGCCTGTAAGGCCCTGTACAAGCTGGGCCTATTCTCTCTTAACTACTGTACTTTTCTCTCTGCTTACTCTGCTCCAGGCACATCTCCTTGGCTCCAGCCAATGGCTCAGTTCATTGTTTCAAAGCATTATCTGGATGTGATGGAAGAGGCAGCTTAAGTTGGAAAGACAATCAGAGATCAAATCACACAAACCACATTAATGGCCCATCACAATTTATTCATGATATTGCCTATATCGCACAAGGCCCTATCCTAGGTATTTGAATTACAGCAATGGGATTAAAAAAAAATCACTCATGGAGCTTGAATTCTAGTGGGAAGTACACAATAAATAAAAGTACAATATAGCTACATAATGCTGTGCTATGAAAGCAAATAAAGCAAGGAAAGGGGACAGTGAGGGGAAGTGTTATAAATAGGGTACTGAAATGGCAATGGGAAGCAGAGTTGTAGGCATCTGAATATCATGCCACGTGAGAAAAGAATAGTGTAAGAAATTTTCAGATACTTGAGGTTTATTTTTGCCAAGCTGCAATCTTCCCCACTTATTTCTTAGAGAAAGAAAGTCCAACCATGTAAATAGGCTACAGGTTTTCTGGGCTAAGTGCTTTTATAGCAGTATCTCAAGGGGAACTAGTTAAGACTTTTATTCAATGATTTCAAAAAAGATTTTTAAAAAATTCATGTTAAGAAATTAAACCCCAAAACATTTTAGTGACTTGTTATTCTGAGGGCATTGGCCCACATTACTATGCCATGTAATCATTTCTTTGTTAACTCATTAGTTTACAAATGCATTCAATTGCTGCTTTAGTGGGTTTTGCTTGGCCCAAATTACTAGAGTATTCATGTGTATAGTTAACAGAGGTCTAGACAGTGCATAGAAAAGCCCTAGCCTGGATACAGCTCATTGAAGATCATACTATTTTCTAATTTCTGTGGCCACACCAACCTTGGAATCTCAGAGCAAATGAAGTGTTTCCTAAGCAGCACCTTAAATGTCTCTAATTAACAGAGCTCCAAACTAATTTCAGTCCTTAGTCACTAGCTGTATCCCTATTCAGCTTCTAAATTTTCCATAAAAATAATTTCTAACAGGACCCCTGTATGTCTTTTTCTCCTAAGAAAGTTTCATTACTTTTAAATTCTAACACTCCTTGTATCTTTGCAAGGAACCAATTACATGATTCTCTGAACATAAATTCCTTAAAATATCATTTCCGTTGGCTGGTGGGAAGCAGCAGCATAGCACAGGGAGATCGGCTCAGTGCTTTGCGATGACCTAGAGGGGTGGGACAGAGAGGATGGGAGGGAGGCTCAAGAGGGAGGGGATATGGGGACATGTGTATGCATATGGCTGATTTGCTTTGTTGTGCAACAGAAACTAACAGTATTGTGAAGCAATTATACTCCAATAAAGATTAAAAAACAAAGGATCATTTCCAAAGATAAAGCAAAACTCAATTTTAAAAATGAAACTTTCCAATTTATAAATACATACCACTAAAGTCAGTAAAATTCAAGAAATTAGAATTTTTTCTATATACTTCATCAGCAGAGCTTAACTAAAATAACTGAAAATTGTTTTGCATATTCCAAGATCTTTCCCTTATTTTCTCTTCATGCATTATAAGCCCAAAATAATCTTTTGTATAAGCATCATGACAACTGTTGAAATTTTCTGGATAAAAATGAACAAAACTTACTTTGTACAAGATCTTAACACATACAATTATTTTAGATTCATCAAATAAGGACTTTTTAAAAAAAGAACCAGGTTTTACAGTTATCCCTTTTAAGTGTTTAACAACCTTTTCCCCATAATTGCACACAGGAAAATAAAATATGTTACTGCATGCTGTAAAGTATTAAAATTCCTGGGTGAAGTGACCCTTGATATAAACAACTGGCCCAGGGATGCAGGTAGCTAGCTAGCTCTGCAGCCTGAGAACTTCTACTCCTTTACTATTTAATAATTGCTCCAAGAAAGGATTTTTAAAAAAGATTTCTTTTAACATGTTCACTTACATTTACACAATGCTGAAAACGTATGTTGACATTTTTACTCTTACCGTTTACTTGTCAAGGGAAGGCATAATGAATATTCAAAGTCAAGCCTAAAGCTATAGTCACAACATTAAATTATGAACTCAAAAAAGGCCGTTTGCAATTTAAGTGCTCTCTTGTACAAAGCATCAAAAAGTTAATACAAGTACTAGTCTTAAGCAGTCACACAAGTCTAAGCCACATTTATTTGCACATGTATAGTAATGGGCAACAGATACTCCAAATTCATACAAATTTATAAACAACAAAGTTAATAATCATTTGGTACCACTTGCGTGTTATCTTGCTTACAGATTCAAGTGTAGATGAACTTCCTTCATTTTGTAAACTTTCATACAATACTTACTAAAACAAAAATTCTTGAAAACACATTGGCATGTTTCAGTTATGGCCAACACAAAAGTTAAGACAAGACCACAAACTCAAAATCCAAGCTTAGAATATACTTTTCTACCTCTCTCCCCTAGAAAGTGACTTTTTTTCTCTAACAGATGTATATGCTATATCACACAAGTAACCAAGGAGACAAAAAATGATGCTCCCATAATCGTAAAGAAAACTCCAACCAAATCATACTGTTTTAAGTTATCTACCAAATATATGGTTTAAGTATGAGAAACGGGGAAATGCTTAGATTAAAATAACAAGGGAGATTAGAAAAAAATGGTAAGTGATTTTAAGGAGAACAAACTATGTTCCCAACAAAGCTGCAAAGATCTGACTTTGACAACTCAAAATAATTGTCTAAGGCAAATAAATGTGAGGAAACCTTCAAAAACATTCTAATCACGTTCAATATCTAGTGATAAAAGCTGAAAATGATATCAAGAGAATACTTATTATACAAGCGTCAACGAGGACATCCCAAAACTAATGAAAGAAATGCACATTTATTTCTACAAAAGCAATGTATGATACAGAAGGGAACAGACTTAAAGATTTACCTATTAAAATATACAGATTCTTACTGAAGAGTATAGGATATTTAAAAAAGATGACAAGGGATGTTAATTTTTTTTTATTATTATTGTTTTTACATATTTTGGAACCTCACATAATTTTGATAAATAACTCTTACAAAATTATGCAAAAGTACAAGAATGTCTGGTAAACAAACAGTCTGTATTTTCCAAAAAAATTTTTACAACATGCAATTCTTAAGGCAGCATTCTCCTTACAAGGAAAGGTAATCCTTTTACTCATCAAGAAATCTTCTGCTGCAAAGAATAGGCTAAGAAAGCCTGGCTTCTTCCATTAACGCCTTTTGTCTTTCCTGTCTGATTTTCGGTCTCTTTCACTTCTTGAAGATCTTTTGCCTGATCGACTACTCTCTGATATAGACCTCTTTCTGTCAGACCGGGAATTCTTATCCTTTGATCCTTTTGTATCTCTACTACTACCTCCTTTTGAAGATTTGTGACTTCTTTCTAGTCCTGAAGCATCCCTTCGCTTCCGATCCACGCTCCTTCTGTGCTTTCTGTCCCTGTTATGTCCCCGTCCCCTACTCCGACTTCTACTCTCACTACTACTAGTAGTGCTGCTGCTACTGTCTCTACTGCTGCTGCCACTTGTACTGGAGCTGCTACTGGAACTACTTCGACTACTGCTACTGCCACTGCTGGAACTGCTTCCACTGCTGCTACTGGTTGAACTGCTACTAGAACTACTACTGCTACTGCTTCGACTTCTACTCTTGCTGGTTTTATTTCTAGCTCGACCTCTACTTCTGCTCCTTGTTTTGGTTTTGCTCTTGCTCTCTGAATGTACTGTCAAGACTGGTTCTACTATCACCTCAGTGAGTTTTACAGATTCTACAGGAAACTCCTTCCTCTCAGGTGGTAAATGCCCTTGCTCCTGAATAACCTGAGGTGGTGGCTGTGAAACAGCTAATGGCAAACTCTCAGGCTGAGAGAGAGGCTGGGGGTGGAGTACTGGTTGGGGTTGGGGGTGGGAGGGGGGGGGGGGGTGGGAGTGGGAGGGGGAGGGGGAATGGGAATGGGAGTGGGAGTGGGAGTGGGTCTGGGTCTGGGTCTGGGTCTGGGGCTGAGGCTGAGGCTGAGGCAGGGATTGAGGCTGAGCCACAGGCTCAGGCTGGGACTCAGATTCTTTTTCTTCCTTTTCCTCAGGCTCATTTTCCATTTCTAGAGCACTAGCATTCTCTTTTGCAGGAGAAAGAGATTTACATTCTTTAACTGGCTCAACTTCAAATTCCATCTCTGGCTCCAATTCTTTGCTAGTTTCATTTTCTGAAGGTTCTATGCTTTCAACTTGGTTGATTTCCATTACCTCCTGCTCAGCGATTACATTTTTGACACTCTCGACCATCTCCAGCACATCCATAACTTCTTCAGGCTGACTATCCTGCTGCTTCTCACTTTCCCTTACCTCAGTTTCCTCCTCCAGCTTAACTCCCATTTCCTGCTTCTGTTCCTCCTCCTCCTGTTCTTTCTCTGCATCACTATGAACTACACCTATTTCCTTTTCCTCTTCCTCTCCTGCTTCCTCTATTTCTACATCATTGTGCTGATTACCTGTCTCCTCCAACTCTTCCTCTCGCTGAGCCACCTTACCCTCTTCTTGTTCCGACTTCTGTTCTTCATTACGCACCACTTGATGCTCTTTTTCCTTCATTGATTGTCTTCTAGGCCTAGCCTCCATTTTATTTATTTGTTCTGCAAATTCGATGCGTCTACCTTCAAATAAAGCTAAAGGATAAAAATTTACACGTGTAAAATATATTATGATTTAGAAAATTCAAAATCACAATTTGACACCTGGTCACAAATTGTCATTAAGCTTATCTCAATGTCTTTTTTGTAAAGAGATGACAAAAGACTGATTACAGCATGTAATTACAAATTGATATAAGATGACAAAAGCAAAGATCCACTGGAAACCTATACACTAAGAAATTAGCAAAACCACACCACGTTATCTAACTGATGGAAAAACAGGATAATCTTTTGCTATTTTACTTCATACTAAATGAAAAAAAATAAAGCTTCTTTCAAACAATCAGTTTTATGGTATCATATCATGCATTAATTTTTTTGATCCCAAGGAGACACAAACCATCTAATCACCATCTTAGTAATGTCTACCCTTCCATGTGTGCTTCCTCTATGGACGACATCAATGTTGACTTTTTCTTGATTCATCAGCATTTGTATCTGGCTACTAAGAGTATCAAGCAAAAGAGAAAGCTCACTCAAATGCTTAAGAAATAAACATGCATTAAGCACCACCACCTAATATCCAAGTTTCCAGTTAATATCTATCATGAAACAAATGCTCCTGTACTCCAAACACATTAGCATCTTAGAATATCTTTCTAAAAAGTTAATTATTGAATCACAGATGTCAAAGGAAACAAATATGTATGTATTTGTGTGTTACCTTACCCATTAAGGAAATTTCAAGGGACCTCTTCATTTATACTTACCATTCATTTTTCTCTGTGACTCTTCTATTAGTTTTTGGGTAGCTGGACACATTCTTCCAGGAATATAGAATAAATGGGGCTTTGTTTTAGTTCTTATATATTTAATTATCTTGGCATTATGCTCATTCCATTCTTCTTGCTAAAGAGAAGGTAAAAAGGTCAGCGCTTTTGTCAACATGAAGGATTACCAATCTTAGAATTTCAAAATATACTCACCAGCTGCGCAAGCTCAACCTTCTGTTCCAAAAGCCGCAGTTCTGTCTGTTTAGCACGCCTCTCTTCAAACAGTTCTCTCCTCTCATTTTCAACCTGCTTTCTTTCTTCTTCTGCCTGCACTTCAAGTTTCTGTTCAATTTCCTGGCGTCTCTTTTGCTAAAGATAAACAATAATCTTTAAAAGCTTATTATACATCCTGATTATGTGAAATATCACAATTTTACTGTTGTCTACAAAGATGTTTCACATTTGCAATTCAGGACACCAGCTAATTCAAACTTGGCGTTTGAGGTGGACTGCAATTTCCCTTCCAGGAAATGGGGACTGAAGACTTTTCATGTATAAATCTAAAGTTTAAAGCCATTAGCTATAATATCAGTAAGTGTTTTATTCCAACATAATTTATGAAAGAACCTTACCTAAAAGTTAACCTGAAAAAGATTACTGTCTTTATAGGTTATCTTCAGTTACTCTTTCCAAAGCAAAGAATTTAAGACGAGTGATGTCCTAGTGAACAAAGTAACTAACAAACTAGTCAACTCTTTTTAAAAATCTACGAAAAAAAAAAAAATCTACATTCTTCAAACGTTGATGCTTTAAGTTTTTATATTTTCTAATAAAGTTAACATATGAAAGCTGAAATAAAATAACTGAATTGTTATCTTTCACTATAGTTCTCCCGAGAAGCAATAAGTTTGTGTTCAACTCCAAGGACACAATTTTGTAGCTTTAGCAAAATAAAAACTTCCAGAAAAATGACACAGTTAAATAAACTCTGGAGGGCAGGGAATATAATTTATGCTGTTGCTTCTGGAGTGCCTCTGAGTATGTAAGTCTTAGAAATTCTAATTATTTAATAAATTACAATGATTAGTAAGTTCAACTTCCTGTTTGAAAGAAAGCACTCTAAGGCCTAAAGAAATGAAGAGACATGTCCAAGACCACAAAATGAGATTGTTATAGAGCTGAAACCACAATCCAGGTTCTCCTGAATCAGACTAGGCTCTTTGAACCACAAAGCAAAGTTCACTAAGTTACTTTAACAGCACCTCAAAAAGAACCAGTCAACAGTATAACAACTTGAGAAAGTTTTAAAGTTTTTGCTTGGCTTCATTTTAGGCTAGCAATTAAATCTTTTTCTTCTCTCTTTTTTTTTTCCTTAGGAAATATCAGTAACGCGCTTTATGAAGCTTACAGTTAAATCTTGAGGACTTTTCAGTGTTTAAGAAATATGTAATCAACTACTTTGATAGCTTAAATAAAGGAAGCAAAGGAAAAATTGCATAAATACCCTTTCGGTAGCAACAGTGGATTCTTGTTTAAATTTCTGAAGGGTGCCCATCAACAAGCCAAATATTCGTCGATTCCTAAAGAACAGAAAAAAAATCCAATTTCAAAAGGTTCCACTTCATTTAAGGCTGCCATTTCCTAAAAGAAGCATAGCATAGATACTTGAACAATTCCTTAAATTTTCTTAAAATTGCATTATTTGACAAGAGTTGTTTTCCTCCAGAAAGATACTTAAGATACCTTTGCTTTCCCTTTTCATCCATATTTTGATCCTGGATAAGGTCTCTCCGTGTGCGCTCTTTGGAGGTAGCTACAACTGAAGACTGCAAAGCTGGCTGCAGGAGAAAAGAAATTTCAGTAATTTAACTAGCATACAGTGGCACTCCTTTAAATGTACTAAGGTGAAAATACTATATTCACCCTCTATGAAGTTCTTTTAATCTCAATTACCTTCTTAACATCATCGTCCTCTGGGTCGCTTTCTTGGCGTGATTCTCTCCGAGTCCGACGCTCCCCGCCCAGCCTGACAAAGGAAAATGAATTTTAAAATGAATTTTAAAGGACCAATTCAAACTCTGATCTCCTATACCTCTCAAGCTGGTTAAGTTTTTGTAGTACAAGTCAGAAAAGTAACCCAAATTATTTTCTCAATATTATTTTTCTCATGACCTTTACTTTGGTAAAATTTCTGTTACTGTTAGTGAAGAACTGAGTTTTGAGGGATACTGGCTGTCTCAGTTCAAATACCAAGGAAACAGACTCAGGGTAAGTGGTATACTACTCAATTTTAATACAACTTAATTCAACAATATTTATTAAATTTTTATATTTGTATGCTACCTCAGAAAATGGAACATACAACTATGCCTTCAGAAACTTGTCCTCTAACATACCTACTGACTGCCCCTTCAAGGTCTCTCTGTTTGGCTGGGGGTCCTCCTCCAATATCTGAGAATCCACGCCTGCAAAAATAAGGCCAACATAAAGCACTTGAAATTTGAGAAAAATTGTATTTCCATTTAAGGAAGATAATTTAGTTGCAATTAAAAAAAAACAACTTCCAGTTAAAGTAACCTTAAATCGGCATTTACTTCAAGATGCTTTTGTAGCATTTCTTTTAAAACTATGAGAATAAGTGTGCACATAACTGGTATAGTTACTATATTCTTCAATGTCTAGTTTTGAATGCAAATGAAATTCCAGGATAACTCTACAGAAAACTACAGCTGATCACAGCTTCAAACAAACCAAACATTTCTAACATTTGCTCGACCACGAAATTTGTTTAAACCGTTTCGTTATTTTAGTGTAGTAAGTACCAATGAATTAAAATCCTAAGGAAATCTTACCTCAGCAATAAACTACCACGTCCTCTACCTCCACCAGGACCAGAAAGGGCCAGCAATCTGGCTTGGATGGGCCTACAAGATATTTACAAATCAGTAACAAAATCGTTTATAATAGCACCAAATACTTTAACGGGTGCGGTTCATCATCAAAAGAAAATAACCAGAAAAGTTCGAAGATGATGGTTTCAAAACCCACGTGTTTGAAACAGGACGACACTAAGCACTTTGTCAACTTCCTGATTTTTCCAAGGCCAGTATCACAGAAATTATATTTACCTCGATGCCACTACACATTAACAAGCTTGAATCAGCTCCGGATTTCGCCAACCCAAAGGAAGTTGCACGTGGGCAAGAGCCGGGGGGCCAGGCGGCCGGACCGCGTCCCGGGAGCGTCTCCGGGCCAGCCCCGAATCGGGTGGCCCCGGGAGAAGGAAGGCTTTGTGCTGCAGTTCCGGGCCTGCAGGGCCGAGGGCGGGAATCGGCAGTCTGGGCCTTCCCGCAGGACGGGAAGCCATCCTGGCGCACCCAGGCCCCGCTCTCCTTCCTCACGCACCTGAGCTCCAGGACTTACGGTGGGAGGCTTGGAAATTCCCACCTCACCGAGGACGGGGTTCCACAGCTTCCCCGGGAACAGGCCTCGATGTTCGAGTCCTCTCAGGACTGGCCGCCCTCCCCGCCCCAACTCACCCCGGCTTCGTGGCTGCCTCTCGGAACCGGCATTTCCCATCCGCTCCTCACCTCACGTCATTCGGATCCCGCCCGGTGAGCTTGCGAATATTCTCATCCACATTCTTTAAGCTCTCTTTGGCCTTTTCTAGCTGCTCCTGCAAAGTTCTCACTGCGACCGCCATCTTCTCCCTGCAGCAGGCTCCGAGACTGCTCTCCAGGCCACGCCTGCTTGTGTCGCGCCGCGAGACGCGAGAAGACTGACAGCTGGGCTCAGCCAATGGAGATAGGAGTTGTATTTCGGCCTCAACCACTCAGAAACCGGAAGGGGGAGAAGCTGCCGGCCTTTGTGCCTCTGGGCCAATGAAAAGTCCTCCAGACGGTCGCTTCCCTCCCCGATTAGCTGCGGGTGGCTGGGCTCCGCTTCTAGCGCAGAGTTGGGGCGGATTTGATAGTCTCTGGGTTCTCGGAGATGTGAGTTCACGAGCCGGCTCTTCTGGCGGGGAGAGTGGAGTTTGCAGCCCTTTTAACCTGTATGTGACGGCCTCTTATCGTTTTACCACCTGTTCCCCTCAGAGTAGGGTGCAGGCGAGTCTTTTTTTCCCTTTTTCCCGGGTAAATGATTTGATTAGGACAGGGTGCGGCCGTCCTGTTAGTGCGCATGCCCAGAGAGGCAGTGGGCGGGGCGCAGGATTCTCTTGACTAGGTTAAGCTCAAATGAGCAGAGGGAAGCGAAAAGTGAAGGAAGAGGAAAAGTCATTCATCATAATAGCTAACAATTGCTTTGTGTTGTACTCTGTGAAACACTTCACGTGCCTTCTCCCCCCACAAACCAAAAGTGTGAATAAACTGCCTGTTATTACTGATAAGGAAATACCGTAACTGTCCCCAGGTCACGCCGGCCCAGAATCATCATACGATCGATCAGACTATGTGCAAGGCTTTACTACAATTAAAAAAGCGACGGTGAGACAGACGAGACGGGCATTAACCTCTACACCGGTCTAGAGCTGGTTGGTTTAAAATAGGGTCTGGGGGAGCAGCGCTACTGTTAACTGTGTGTGTGTCGTCCACCTTCTGGTTCTGCTCTACCCGCACTGCCAACGTGAGAACCGGTTTTGTTCCAGAAATGTATTTGTAAATTGTAGCTCAGAAAGCATTTTCCCACAGAAACAATATTATCAATAATCCTTGTGTTCTCATCCTCCATCTGCAGCCAGGCATCCTTGCACCAAGCATTAGCAGGCCAACTGTATTTAATCCAAGTTACCATTTTAATTCATCCAACAATCCTTAAAAGCTCTTACTGTGTTAAGCTAGACTCTGGAAAAAAGCCTAGAACAAGATAACTGTGGTTCCTGCTGCCATGGAGTCTGTAGGCCCCTCAGGGAGCAAAGATCATGTACTTATTCATTCAACAAATATTTATGGAACGCCTACTTTTTGCCAGGCACTATTCTAGGCACTTGGATAGTCAGTGTACAGTAAAGATATCTGCCCACAAGGAGGTTGGCGGCAGGAAGAGTGAGGAGACAGACGATAAGCATAAGTAAATTACATAGCATGGTAGAAATGGGTTAAGTGCTATACAAAAAAAGAAAAAGTAAAACTGGATAAGAAGGATGAGTGTTGATAAATAATTATATGACTCTGGGACTTCCCTGGTGGTCCAGCGGTTAAGACTCCGTGCTTCCACTGCAGGGGGCTCTGGTTCGACCCCTGGTCTGGGAAATAAAATCCTGCATGCAGCATGGTGTGGGAAAAAAAATTACATGATTCTGATTGTGAGCATACTTTGTCTCATTGATCCTTATTACAATCCTGTGTAGTAGGCAGTACATGAAACCTGAGAATGTGGTAATGGTACCACGAAGTGTAACAATGTTGCCATGGGAGATGCTTCTAGAGTTAGTCAAAAACGTAGGATCTATTCTTACTTCCGTAGACTCTATTACTAAGATCCTGGGAAATTTAACGTAGTCTAATTTATGGGGGATAATCAGTAGGATGCCATGTTCAACATTTAGTAATGCTCAATAAATATTAGTTTCCCCTGTAGTCTCCAGAATATACAAAGAACACCATGTTACTGTGGTTTGAGAAATTGACCTTGGTAAGTGGCCAGTCTTTTGCTTAATCTTTGACCTTGATGGTGGTGATGAGGGAGAATGCAGTTGGGACATAAAGGACCTGTTTTCACATATGGGAAATTTTAGTGCTGGAAAAAAATATTAAGATTGCAAAATACTCTTCAAAATTAGTGTTTCTTTTCAAAGGGTTAGGTGAAACTTACATGCTTGATTTTATGAGGTGATGGAAAAAACGGATCCAAACATTAGAAGGGGATATGAAAGGGTATGAAGAGTTGAGAGGTTATTGTTAACAATTTGAGAAGACTCGACATATTACTTCGGGGGAAGCAATGAATTAATTGTGGAAAAATATCTGTTTTGTAAATTACTAAGAAAAGATCTAATCATAGGCTAAGCATCACGTTTAAGACAAAGTTTGCCAAATTTAAGACGTGCATATGATCTAACATATGTATTCGCATGTCTGTAGGGGTTAAGTCCCACATCCACCACAGATTCTTATATGAACTCCGTCCCAAAGTGACGTCGCATTTCTGAAGTCTTTAATTTGTATTTTCTGATTCAAATTACCTTGTGCTTTGCTTACTCCATCCTCCTTGTCCCTTGTACCCTACTCCCAGTAAAAATCCTGTTGGCCAAAACGGCTCTAAATCTTTTTGTACACCCAGGCTTAATCCGAAATGGATTGGGATAATCTCTCAATATACCTAAAGTATATAGCCTGAAAAATGACGATTTGTTCACTTAAAATTTATTTATTTAGGCTGCACCAGGTCTTAGTTTCTGCATGCGGGATCTTTAGTTCCGGCATCCAGACTTAGCTGCGGCATGCATGCGGGGATCTAGTTTCCCAACTAGGGATGGTACCCCGGACCCCTCCATTGGGAGCGCGGAGTCTTACCTACTTGACTACTAGGGTAGTCTCAATATTCGCTTTTTTTTACAACTTTTCATATTAAGCAGCATATGGCAGAAGTGGAGGCTTTTGATGAAGCTAATAGAAATTCTTGTCAGTTCTAACATAGCTAATTAACACAGAGATGGCAGCGGGAGGTCCCGTCTTATTTTACCACCTCCCCCGCCCGCCGCCTTCGAAGTTGTAGGGGGAAGAAACCTTCCTCCTCTCTGGGCGTCAGCGGTTCACCCCGCGGAAGGAACTCTATGACCATAGAGCTGGCGGAATGCCGGGGTAGAGGGGACCGGAAGTTGTTTTTTCGCCTCCCCCGCCCAAGGGCCGGATGGGGTCTCCGGGGGCTGGGTTTGGTTCCCGCTGCTGTCAGACCCTTTCGTTCTGCACAAGGACTTAGTGGCCCTGGGTTGGGCTCGCCGCGGGCCGCGGCTCCCTCCAGTATAAGCCTTCGGGAAGCTGAGCGAATTCCTCGGTCTCCTAGCAACGAGGGACGGGCTGCGGACTGAGCGAACGGCGGCGGCTCAGCCCAGGCTGCCCAGGCGCTAGCCGGAACCCCGAGTCCGGCCCAAACGGGAGCCTAAACCCGGAGCTTGGAAGAATAAGCAGGAAATGGCGGACGAGGCGTTGTTTTTGCTTCTGCATAACGAGATGGTGTCTGGAGTGTACAAGTCCGCGGAGCAGGGGGAGGTGGTGAGTGCTGCCACACGCCCTTGAGGTCCTTTTGCGGTGACACTCCTTGTTTCCACTCAGTTTTCTTTTAACCCCCGTCCCATCACCACTCATCGCCTCCCGAAGTGTAGGCAGATTGGTCCACCTTCAGGTATCCTAAGCCTTAGAACCTGTCAGCTGTCTTCAGTCTTTCATCCTTGTCTCTTTCGTATCTTTTACTATTTGATACCTTTTTGTCCAGTCCCATATCTGTGTGTGGCACGCCACAGATTTTTTGTTTTGTCCCTTCCATGTGTTGTCCCTACCATGATTTGCGTCAGAGTTAACGCTGATTTTGGCACCCCTACTTAATTCGGCTGTCACTTCCAGCACTTCCCAGTCGTCCACTGGACAGACCTCTCCCAGCCTGAGAATCCTGCCCCTCTCTCCCCTTCCCTAACCCTCAGTAACACTCCAGGCAACTCAAAGAAAGAGGGCTAATGAGATAATTAATTTAAAAAATATTTAGTGTCCATTATATGTCAGAGCTAGTTGCTAGGGATATAGTAATGAGCGAAACAATGGCCCCATCCTCCTGGAGGTTACTTCTAATGTGTGGTAGTCTTCATTCGCTAATTGATTCATTCAGAAAATATATTAAGCGTGTATGTGTATTGTGGGCCTGACATTGTTAGATGAATAAGATAAAGTCCCTGCCTAACAGTCGTTGGGGAATAAGGGTTCAATGAATAATTAACTTATTGGGTGGTAATTAGATATGGAATCATGGAGTTTTAGGATTTTATAAATGAAATATTACAAAGTCATGCTCAAGTTAGAAGCTCTAGTTTCTATAATGCTATTGATAAAGAGGGGTGGAAAGTGAGGGCAGGAAAAGCATCCTAGGCAAAGGTAAAGTCATAGAGGTATGAAAAAGTGCAGTGCATTTAAAATATGCTTGAGTATTTCACTGTGACTAGATTGAATAGGTGGAGAGTGAGAAGTTTTGAAAGCTGAAGCTAGAAAGAGGTCTGTATGATTAAAACACATGGACCTTCTCGGTGGAGGATTTTTAAGGAGGAGAATGACATGCTCCATTTGCATTTCAGAAAGATAAACCATTATTTGAGCTGGAGAGGGAAGGTCCTTGTAGTGAGAAGACCCATTATTGGAGGAGTCCAGGCAGGAGATAATGAAGATCTGGATAACGAGAAGAGGAGAGAAGGTTTGAAAGATAGGAGGTAGAATCTCCAGAACTTGATTAGGTATAGGAATGAGAGTTGAAAAATTATCCCCAGGTTTTTAGCTTGAGCCACTGGTTTGGATGAAGAGGGAATAAAGAAGAAAGAGGTGATGATAATGAATCATTTTGAACAGGTTGAATTTATGGCACCTGTAGGACATCGAGGAAGAGGTACTGTCAGTTTGTAAACTATAAGGATACTGGCTGTTTTGGGTACTATAACAAGAATGCCACAGACTGAGTGGCTTATAAACAACAGAAATTTATTTCTCACAGTGTGAAGGCTGAGAAGTCCAAGATCAAGGCACCAGCAGATTCAGTGTCTGGTGAAAGCCTCCTCCTGGTTCATTTATGGATGTGTTTTGGCTGTGTGCTCACATGGTGGAAGGGGCTAGCTAGCTCTCTGGGGTCTCTTTTATAATAAGGGCACTAATGCTATCCTTAAGGGCACCATCCTCATGACAGAATCACCTCCCAAGGGTCCTACCTCCTAATACTATCTGGGAGTTAGGATTTCAGCATGCTAATTTTAGGGAGATACTAGTAGGAAGACATCAGGAAGAGTATTGGAAATGAAGCAAATTCTATTCCTTTTTTTTTTCCGGCTGCGCCTTGCTCCATGTGAGATTTAAATTCCCCAACCAGGGATTGAACCACTGGACCACCAGGGAACTCCCCAAAATTCTATTCTCATTCAGATCCATCTGTAATAGATTTTTTCCAAGTTACAAACTTTTGACTTTATCATCATCCACAAGCAATAGTTAATGTTTTGCATCTGTGCTAAGTGCTGAGTAGCAGACATTTTCTGTTTGTGCAAAGTCAGCTTTCCTTATACCCTTTTCCCAAAAGAATAATTAGCACCACACCTTTTTTTTTTTTTTTTTTTTTTTCTTTGCGGTACACGGGCCTCTCACTGTTGTGGACTCTCCCGTTGCGGAGAGCAGGCTCCGGACGCGCAGGCTCAGCGGCCATGGCTCACGGGCCTAGCAGCTCCGCGGCATGTGGGATCTTCCCGGACCGGGGCACGAACCCGTGTCCCCTGCATCAGCAGGCGGACTCTCAACCACTGCACCGCCAGGGAGGCCCCAACACACCTTTTTTTATCACAGGACCTCTGCTCCCCACCCCACCACGTGTGCAATCAATTCTCTTCATTCTACTCTTTCTACTTTCTTTTCCTGTTCCAACTGTTGCCCAGGAAAACCTTTTTTAAAAATCCCTTTTTCCCCCAGTGGATTAGCTAAAATAAAACAGCTGTTCTAATCATGACTGATAATTCTGAGACATGTGCTAGTCCTACGAGAGAAAGGAAATCCATAAGTTTTGAATAATTTAAACTCAAAACAACTTTCTTTTCCTATTGCAATTTGTATATGGTAGGGAAAAAATTTTAAGTCCATATAAGCAAAAGGGATTTTTAAAAAGTTATATGGTAGTCCACAGGGCAAGACAGGAATAAAGACAGACCTACTAGAGAATGGACTTGCGTTTATGGGGAGGGGGAAGGGTATGCTGGGACAAAGTGGGAGAGTGGCATGGACATATATACACTACCAAATGTAAAACAGATACCTAGTGGGAAGCAGCCACATAGCACAGGGAGATCAGCTCGGTGCTTTGTGACCACTTAGAGGGGTGGGATAGGGAGGGTGGGAGGGAGGGAGACGCAAGAGGGAAGAGATATGGGGATATGTGTATATGTATAACTGATTGACTTTGTTAGAAAGCAGAAACTAACACACCATTGTAAAGGAATTATACTCCAATAAAGGTGTTAAAAAAACAAACAAACAAATGTTATGTGGTAGTCTTGGTGATTAGAATCCATATTGGAGTCTAGGTGTATGAGGGTTTGTTAGTGTCTCTACTTTGAGTGTGCTTCAAAGTTTTCATAGTAAAAAAATGTAAAAAAGACATAATCCTATCATCCAGAAATGTTTTTTATATATCTTTTTAGACATAAAGTCATAAGTGTAAGTGAAATAAAGGAAAAAACCCAATGTTCTCACCTTCCCAATCAATGATTTTCAAACTGTGCTTGAATAGGAATTAAATCTAAAAACTGAATAATTGGACATTTACCAATATATGGAGAATAGTTTTTTTTTAAGGTTAATGGATAAAATATTCTTAAGTTTTTCTTAAAAATTTGGTACTTTACTAGTGAGCACTCACAGATGCCAAAGTGAATGAACAAGTGCAGCATCAGGCTTTTCCTGGGGCTTAATTCAAAAGCTCATGTGATCAATAGCTAAGATTTGAGAATGTCTGCATATAAGCATATTTCCTGCTTATCAGTATGTTCCTGGGTTCCTGTTCCACAAAGAACAGTATGTTCCTGTTCCACAAAGAGCATCATGACTTACAGGTACTCATTCTACCTAAGCAAGTTTGGGAATGGGTGTGGAAATTAACAGAATGGTGCTGAGTGGTCCAGTAGAGAAACAACATGATTTGGTTTTTACAAAGTCTATACCAGAAATACAGAAGATAATCGAAGAAAAAAAACTAGAGATGAGATCAGTTGGAAGGCTCTAACTGAAGACCAGGAGAGAAATGAATGCTAAGAGCTACTTAAGCAGTCAGGAGAGAGAAGATGGATTTTGAAAAGCATGTAGATAATAGGCTCCACAGGACTGCAGTGTGTTTGGAGGGCTGGGAGCAAGGAGGTGAAGAAAATGGAAGTTTTCCGGTTGTGGTAACTAGATAGATGGTGGTGCCATTGATGAAGTTAAAGAATTTTGGAGGCAGAGCAAGCTGAGAATGTTAAGATAGTATCATTTGAATACACCTAATTTGAGGGGCCTGTGGGACCTCTGGATGGCTGTGTCCACTAAAGTCTGTACTAGAAATACAGGTTTAATAGTCAGCCCCTTAGAAGAGAGTTCCTTAGAAGAGAGTTCAGCAAATAATGAGGCCTGTGGTGGTAGCGGGAGGCAAAGGCTTCAGAATACATAAAAATTCTTGCCCTTTTGGAGCTGTATTCTAGGAGAGGGTGGGGATGAAGGGACATGAGCAATACAAAATTAGTAAAATGTACATTAGGTTAAGTGGTGAAAGAAGTTCCTTGGAGACAAGCAGGGAAATGAGATAGAGCATCAGAATCACTTTAGGAGGGGTTCCTAAAACAGCTCGCTGACGCACACCTACAGTTTCTGATTCACTAAATTGGGGGTGGGATTACAGAATTTGCAGTTTTGACAAGTTCCCATGCGATGCTGATGTTGCCAGTCTTGGGACACAATTTGAGAATTACAAGGATAGAGAGTTTCTGAAGTGGAATGATCCTGTATTTTAAAAGGTTGAAATGAGCCTCATTGAGATGGTGACATGTGAGTGAAGACTTAAAGCGAGTGAGTTGGTCATGTGAATATCTGGAGGAAGAGCTGCCTATGCAAGAGCGCTGAGATTGGAGCCTGCCTGGCATGATTAAGAACAGCAAGGAGATCAGTGGAGCTGGATCGAGTGAGTGAAGAAGAGTAGAGGGTGGAGGCCAGAGAGGCACAGGAGTGTGGACTGTATAGAGTTTTGTAGTTCATCCAGAGAATTCTGAGTCTTCGACCTAGGGGTGATGTTTAAAGCCTTAAGAGTGGATGAGATTGTCAAAGGAAGAGTGAAGCAATTGCATGATTCCAGGCATAGGAAGGTGGGGTCATCAACTAAGACATACTGAGAAATGGAAAGCTTGGATGACTCTAAGAGACATTTTGAAGCAAGGGACGATAGAACTTAGTGAAGGCACAAAGGGAATGACTGAGAGAAAAAAGTCAAAAGCGATACCATGACCTCAGTTTTATAACTGAGGAGAGAAGAAGAGTTGAAAATGGAAAAAGCCAGGGAAGGTGAGAAGAGTAACAGGGAAGGGGCTTTGGCATTTCTGAAAAGTAATAACAGTTCCCTGTTTATCTTATTGCCTGTGAAAATGATTAGTACTAAGAAAATTCAAGTATGACTTGTAATTCATTTTTTCTTACAATGTTTCAGTGAAAAAAGTATAAATATTTACATTCTAGCATTCTAAATTTATTCAAAACTGTTTTTAAATAGGAAAATGGGCGCTGTATAACTAAGCTGGAAAACATGGGGTTTCGAGTGGGACAAGGATTGATAGAAAGGTGAGCAGTATGGATTTGAAAATTTTCTTCCAGGTAGGTTATGAACAAAGATGATCCATTTCAAAAGACTGAATAAAACTTGAGACAATTTAATTTTAATTCCCAAACTTTATTTATTCTCTCTTCTTTAATTCACAGATTGAAATTTCTTTTTAGGTCTGATGCTATTTTAACTCAGTTATCCAACTTTCATGTTTTAATATTTGAAGAAAATATGTATCTTCTATGTTTTAGACTTTTTTCCTGAAAACTTCGGTATGCTGAAACAACCATCTAAAATCTTACTGCATTTCCTACTTAAGATCTAATATGTTCTTTAACCTAAATGGAATTTTGTTTAAATGCATACCTTAGAGTCTCTGTTTATGCATGTAATAATCTTTCAATTTATAGATCAATTTTTTTTAGTATTTCTTTCTCACTATCTGAAATAGTTGAACTCTGATTATATTTTATATAACAATACCATGATTATGCTCAGCTTTTTTTTTCTTAATGTGCTAATTGTACCTAAAATTGCTGCCTACTGTTAGACTAATACACCTTTAGACTAATTGTAGCCCTCAAATTATATAGCAGAATGTGAATCCATTGAGATGGGATCTACTTTGCTTGGTGCTTATCACTTTATGACTGTCAGTAAATGTTCAGTGCTGTTGTGGCATTTGGAAATTAGTTAATAATCTGCCCCTTCTGCTTTCTTTGGAGGAAAAGTACTGTGTTACTTCTAGTTGATCTTTTTAGGTTTACAAAAGATACTGCAAGGTTCAAGGATGAGTTAGATATCATGAAGTTCATCTGTAAGGATTTTTGGACTACAGTATTCAAGAAACAAATCGACAATCTAAGGACAAATCATCAGGTATTTAGATAAATTAAGGCCTATTTTTTAAGTCCTTTAACTTAATATAAATGTATTTTAGTGATTTACTTATTATGTAAAACTTAATTTCTCATCAACTTTGGAATGTCTCTCTTATATGTTAATACATCATTACTTTTTTTCTCTAATAGGGTATAGTGAATAAAGACTAAGAGACAATTATCAGTAGTTATAGCTGTCCCTTTCCCTCAATTAAATTTTAAGTTTTAAAAAGTAGCAGATATCAGAATGATAAAGGTTTTATTATTTCATTACTTATAATATGCAGAACCAGAAATAAATCACATTTGTCTGAAGGCTAATTTAGAGAGCATATTTAACTCTTAAATAACTCTTGCCTGTTTAGTTGCTGTCATATTTCTTATTCTTAAAATATTTTGTTAAAATAAAAATAGGTTGCATGGAAAATCATGCATAAAATAGATTTTATAAAACTCAAGGAAATATTTGGAGTATATTTGGCATTTTAATAAAGTATAAAAATGAAAATAATGTATCTTGTAGCTACCAAGAGAATTCATTTCTTTCAGATAACAGTATCAACCTTAGCTTATAAGTACCTGAAATGCTAATAGGAAGAAGTGACTATGATTTTTGGCTTTCTAGGTATGAGTTAACATATAGCTGCTAATTTCACCCGGACATGTATTTCTGATTCTTTCGCACTAGACTGTGTTCTTTAAGGATAGGAACTGTCTTAGGTATCTTTGTATCTTCAGTATCTTAAAGCATTCAATAAATATTAGTGTTATAAAATGCTGAACTCTTCAGATTGAACATTACAAAACTTCTTCATATAAAGAAAATTTGACCAACAGAAAGGAGAGTTTTAATAACTTTAAAAGTTTCTTAAATTGTTTTGAAGGGAAGAGTACAGATTACATTGACTTTGGATGTTTTTCTATTTTTGGAACAGGGCATCTACGTACTTCAGGACAACAAATTTCGCCTGCTTACTCAAATGTCTGCAGGAAAACAGTATTTAGAACATGCATCAAAGGTATTTAATGGAATAGAAGATCGAGGTTTTTTTATTATGAAAAAAGTAGAACCATAGGGAAAAGTACAATGCCAATCACAACAGACTTCTGAATTCAAAATGTTTTTAAATTGTTCCTTTTGTTTAAACACTTTTCAGTGAAACAGGAGGTGTTCATCATATTGAAACAACTTACATTAACCTGTAGCTAAGTAGGCTTATGATGACCAATTAAAGAAACACTATAGTTTAAATGCCATTAAAAATGTAGAATAATGATAGATTCTCGAATACAGCATGGATACATCAGAAAAGACACTCAAGCTTAAAAAAACTGGTATTAGCTATGCAGAATTATTCACCTCAGAGTTCATATTTACAATCTCCATCAGTAAATTAAAAAATTTTTTTAAATTAACATTTGTTTCTAAGAATACATGTTTTGTGTTAAGTATATCTGTGTTTCTGAGTTTCATGTATTTTTTTTCAGTCTCAGGTAGGAATCAATAAATAGACCAGATGTATTAAAGAAAAGCTGACAAGTTTTAATGTAAGGGTTCCTTTGAAGTGGTTAAAATATCTTGGGCAAGCATAGCTCCAGTGGCACAATCGGTTAGTGTGAGGTACTTATAAAATACCTTGGGCAGTATGTATAAGCTGCTGTTTATCTGTAAAATCTGTCCATATCTAAATTATCTAACACAAAGGCAGTTTGGTGTAGTGGAAAGAGTATGGAGTTGGGACCAAATAAATCTAGATTTTAAGCTAACTCCACAACTTATAGGTTTGTGACATTGGGTAAGTTACATAACCCCTCTGGACCTTAGTATCCTTATTAATAAAATTGATTATAATAATAAGTATATTATAAAGAATCTCTAGGTTCTCTCCCAGATTACAATTTCATGACTCCATATCTGATTACTTATCAGTACCCATTTATTTATATTAATTATAAAATAATATTCTATATTATTCATAGATACATAGTAGTGTTGTTAAATATCATGTAAAATGTAGATAATAAAAAATTTCTTGGATTATTTGATTCTCATTTTTGTCCTGGCTGTCTCTGCCGTGGCATAGTCCCATTTCCCTTCCTTGTTTCCATATGACAGGGTTTCTCAACATTGGCGCTTTGATATTTTAAACTAGGTAAGTCTTTGTTTTGGCAGGCTATAAGTCTTGAACAAGTCAGGATTCTTGGTTGTAGAAAGCAGAAACCAATTTTGATTGAATGGAATAATAATTAGCTTACAGAACTGATGGGAAGGCTCAGAAAACAGGCAAGAACCATGGGAGCAGGAGTTCCCTCGTGGTCTAGTGGTTAGGATTTGGGGCTTTCACTGCTATGGCCCAGGTTCAATCCCTGGTCGGGAACTGTGATCCCTTAAGCCGAGCAACATGGCATAGCCAAAATTAAAAAGAACCACGGGAGGTTAAAGCAGCCAGAAAGCCCAAATCACTCCACAAGGAGGGTCTATTTAGAACCCTTCAGGCAGCACTGCCTCTGGAACTAATTCTAACCGGTTTCCAGCTTGGTTTTGTCACAATCATGATTTTCAATGATTTGAAAAATTCTTCCACAACCCTTTCTTAAACAGCAATGACTTATTAATATCAAGGTTTAACTATCATTTATCAATAGCTTTACTATCTTAGTAAATCCTTAATATATTTTACACTTCTTTTTTCTTTTTAGTACTTAGCATTTACATGTGGCTTAATCAGAGGTGGCTTATCAAACTTGGGGATAAAAAGTATTGTAACAGCCGAAGTATCTTCAATGCCTGCCTGTAAGTTGAGTTCACATTTCTTACAAATGTTTTTAGCAGTTGTTTTTCAGGTCTGGTGTTTTTTTGTTTGTTTCTTGTTTTTGTTACTTAGAGAACATTTAAAATGCTAAAACCATTTCATTTTACTTTTATCAAATTTTAACATGTAATAACATGTAGCATACTTATATTCATAGTCAATGATTTTTTAATTCATAATAGTGATTTAAGAAAATGTGCTAAGGAAATCCAAATTTATAAGACAACTTAAGGAATGATTCTTAACTCTTAAAGGAAAATTTTCTGCAGTATTCTTTTAAGATAGCAAATTTCCTTATAGTGTTGAAAATTTTTTTAAACAGTTTTCTAGAAAATGTCTATTATATAAAGCTAAATAAAGCCAACTAGTCTTTTATTGCTAAACTCCTTTCCAAAGATCTTTCCACCAGAGCTACCAACCAAGAATAAAATTGGCTTTGAGCATCACTGTATTTCCTTTCTATTCACAATAATTAGCAATGAAATACCTAAAATGTAGGAATCACAGAGAAACAAAAGTAGTCATTCACAAACCAGATAATCATCTCATAAAAATGAAACTGACTTTATCAAATATTGTGAAGAGTGTGAAAAGTTGTTTGATATAGCAAGTTTCTTGATTGAAACTACTTACTAAATGAAGCAGGAAACTGCTGTTCAGGCCTGTTTTCCTTGTACCTAAAAATCAAAGAATGATTTTTCATGTTTTCTTTTTTAGGTAAATTTCAAGTGATGATACAGAAGCTATAGAAACTACTGAAATGCAAGCCTTCAAGAGCATAAAGAGATAAATTATTCCTGTATAAAGTATTTCAAGTAGCAATGATTTAATTACATTGTTGGACATTTGTATTGATATAAGCTATTTGCTAACTTATATAATGAAAGATGCACTCTTAAGCAGGAGTAAGGATGTATTTTATCAATTTAACACAGACCCTAAAACAGGTAAAGAGACATTCTACTGTAACATACACTTTACTGAAACTATTCAGAATGAAAACCTAATTTCAAATAAGTAAACACCAATGCAGGACCCTTATTTAAACATTCTTATTTGCTTAGAGTGATATGTATTTTACCAGAGATGAAGAAACAAAACTCAGGGTTTGGTAAATTAGCATAAAGAAAGTATGTACCAATCAGAATCTTTTCGGTAAGAATGAACAAATTTTGGGTTTGTTTTATGAATTTGTTTGTTATTTAAAAAAAGCAAAGAGTACATTAAAATTTAAACTTAATTATTATTTTATTGCTTATAATTTATTTCTACTAAGAATCTTTATGCTTGTATAAGGATTTCATTATATACATTGTGTGTGTGTTGTGTATGATATACATATCATATTTAACTGCCTAAATTGCTTAAAAACTTTATTTCACTTTAATAGAATTCAGTTCTTGAGAGCTCTGTTAATGTAATGAAGTGAAATATAGATCTAGATAAAGTGAGATATTGATGTGAATTCAGTGACTCCAGGGCCAAAGAATATTAGGTATTTGAGGAAGGAATTTTTATACTTCCTGTTATCAGTTTTGACTTTCAATTTCTCTCTCCATGTGTGGAAGTGCTGGTGAAGATTCTAACATCTTTATCTTTTTTTCCCCTTATTTAGTCTTCCCCAAGGGCATAGGGGTGGATGACTGGATTAGTCACACCAACATTCATGGGACCGTATCTTCTCAGTGGGTTGGGGTCAGTGCTCATCTAGTGTATCTCTTACCTCCTCTCCCATCTGATGACCATGAAAGGACAAGCATGGAGATGAAAGCTATCATACTGAGGATAGCAGGGTACACAGATAGAAAGTACCTGAATTGTGCTTCTGAATTAACCAATCCTGGAATTGTTTCACCTCTGGACTTTTTGTTATGTGAGATAATAAATTCCTTATATTGTTCAATCTACGTTTTGGTTGTGTATTTTGTTACTTGTAGCCAAAAAGAAGTCTCTCTTAGTAGAGACAAGGGGAAAGTTAGGTTATACAAAAAACAGTATGGGAATATTAAATTTCCTTTTTTTCTGTAGGGGGAGGGGAAGACATTTAAAGGTTTACATTTAAAACAGTAAAACCATAAAGTGCTAAAGAAAATATGAGGTTAGTTTTATGATCCTGTAGTAGAGAAAGCCTTTTCAAGACATGCAGAAAATCATAAAGGAAAATAGTAGAAAAAATAACATATCTTCAACAAATGGTACTGGGAAAACTGAATATAGACATGCAAAAGAATGGAACTGGACCCTTACACCATACACAAAAATAAACTAAAAGTGCGTTTAAGACCTAAGACCTGAAACTTTAAAACTCCAAGAAGAAGATAGAAAAGCCTTTATAATACTGGTCTTAGCAATGATTTCTTGGATTTGACACCAAAAGCACAGGCAACAAAAGCAAAAATAGTAAAGTAGGACTATGTCAAACTAAAAAGCTGCATAGCAAAGGAAACAACAGAGTGTAAAGGTAGCCTATGAAATGGGGAAAATAGTTGCAAACCATGTATCTGGTAAGGGGTTAATACCTAAAGTACACAAGGAACTAAAACTCTAGCAAAAACCCCAAACAACCCAATTAAAAAATGAACAAAGCACTGAAGTAGACATTTCTCCGAAGAATACATACAGATGGCTAACAGGTATATGAAAAGATGCTCAGTATCATAACTAATGAGGGAAATGCAAATCAAAACCACCATTAGTTACCACACCACACCCATTAGGATAGCCATTAAAAAACAACAAACCCCCCCAAAACCCAGAAAATAAGTGTTGGCAAGGATGTGAAGAAACTGGAACCCTTGTGCATTCTCAGTGGGAATGTAAAATGATATAGCCACTAGGGAAAAGAGTATAAAGATTCCACAAAAAATTAAAACTGGAACTACTGTATGATCCAGCAATCCCACTTGAGAGTATACAAAAGAATTGAAATCAGGATCTTGAAGGGTTATTTGCACTCCCATGTCCACTGCAGCATTATTAACAATAGCCAAGAAGTGTAAACAACCTAAATGTCCGTTGTATAAGGATTTGCACTATTTGGTTGTGCTCACTGATGGCACTTGATTTGTACTGGCATGCAAGGAAATACTGTGCAGCCAGTAAAAAGGATGAAATAGATCTACATGTATTTGCTTACATGGAATGATGTTAATTGGTATTAAGAGAAAACAGTTACAGGACACTGCACATGCAATATATAAATATACATTATGGGGACTTCCCTGGTGGTCCAGTGGTTAAGACTCTGTGCTCCCAATGCAGGGGGCACGGGTTCGATCCCGGATCGGGGTACTAAGGTCCCACATGCTGCAGTGAGGCCAAAATATATATATAAATATATAAAATATTTATATACATTATGAATATAAATACGATTGTAAGCATATCAAAAAGACTCAAAAGTTACAAGTAAATTGTGCATTAGATTATTTTAAAGTAATCCCATAATAAAGATATTTTTATTTGGGTATCCTTTTGTACAACTTTATATCTTAATTATAGTCATCAACAGCCCTAAGTGAATAGTAAACTTGTGTTGAAGAGCAGATGTATGTTTCAAAAGTAAAAACTACACTGTATAAATGACAAACTATGAGGACAGCATTTATAAACTATTTAGTCAGTGGCCTATGCTAACCATAATGACATAGTTCAATCCCCTGTGTCTACCAGTCAAACCTCATTAAGTGAGTTTAAGCCTGGAGATGTCATCAGAACCTGCCTTGGTCCATTTGGGCTGCTATAACAGAATACCACAGATTGGTCAGTTTATGAAACACAGAAATGTATTTCTCACAGTTCTGGAGGCTGGGAAGTCCAAGATCAAGGCGCCTGTAGATTTGTTGTCTGGTGAGGGCCTGCTTCTTGGTTCACAGATGTCTTTTGACTGTGTCCTCACTTCGCAGAATGGAACTAGCTAACTGTCTGAGGTCTCTTCTACAAAGGCAGGAGGGCTCTGCCCTCATGACCGAATAATCACTTCCCAAAGGCTCTGCCTCCTAATACTATCACCTTGAGGGTTAGGATATGAACATATGCATTTTGGGGGGACACAAATATTCGGTCCACAGCAGAACCCAACATACAGTGACTAAAGGGAAATAAAATCCTAGAGCCAAGGTTACATGGTGAATTGTTTTCTGAGTCCTACTAGAATATAGCTGTAGGATGGGAGTTCAACTCAGGCCTGGGTAAGCACCAAACTGATTACAGAAACTGGGATTGGCACAAATTTGGGGGTCAGCAAAGTTAAGAAAGAAACTGGATAGAACCTCCTAAAGTTTTTCAAAGTGCTCTTTGAAAAATGAGTACTGTGATCAGATATATTTTATTCATCCTCTTTTGTCAACTTTATTTAATGCACATGAATGGCATGTTACAAGTTCTGAAAAATCAATAATCAGCTTAATTTTGTTTAGTATTTGATTAAAGTACCATTTTTTTCAAGAAACACTAAAGTTCACATAAATAAATATTCTAAGGCATATTATTTAGGAAACATTATTTTTAAAAATCTGGTGGGAATTTGGTAATATGTATAAGAAAATATAATCTTAAAATGGACACAGGTCAACTTGATCTTTCTCAATAATTTCTAACACGTTTTTATATCTTTGTCCCCAGGTGGCAAAACTGATAACCTGAACCACTTTTCATCTAATTTGGCCTCTAACTGGCTTATTCTGCTAAGAGATACAGATGAAATAATCTTATTTTAAAAAGGAGAAATGAATACAACTTTAATACAAGTATTACTGCAAGTTAATAAATGCATAATGTCCTCCTGCCAAAAAGAAGTAATGAATCTTTTACATGAAAACAAATACAGGTGCAATCTAATTTACTTGGTCCACGCTCGCACAGACCTGATTAAACTACCATTTGGTAGCTATTATTTTCAAAATAACTACCTCTAAATTCTGTATTTAAAATGTGTAATTTCTCAATGAACTTAAAGCTTTCTACCTGTGATAAGAGTTGGAAAGATTTTCCTCTTCAATTTCTCATTAAAATCAGAAGATACTTTTTTTTTTTTTTTTTTTTTTTTTTTTTTTTTTTTTTTT
>NW_006792683.1:417854-431159 GCF_000442215.2 Lipotes vexillifer
TTTTTTTCCCTTGCGTTATGCGGGCCTCTCACTGTTGTGGCCTCTCCCATTTGCGGAGCACAGGCTCCGGACGCGCAGGCTCAGCGGCCACGGCCCACGGGCCCAGCCGCTCCGCGGCACGCGGGATCCTCCCGAAACGGGGCACGAACCCGCGCCTCCTGCATCGGCAGGCGGACTCTCAAGCACTGCGCCACCAGGGAAGCCCAAAATCAGAAGATACTTTTAATTGTGAACGGCTCGATAAACCCTAAAGCTACTGATAACTACTGATATATTGGTAGTCTGCATATTTACGATTACATTAGTGGTTTATAATATCTTTTATTTGTTTCTACATTCCTGAAAAATATCCTTATGCCAAGTTGAGTTACTAGAAAAATAAGTTCTCAGTTAAATATTAGAGATCCTACAGCTTGGTGGAAAATAGAGATGTAACTGCATTCAAATAATTTCCTATACCACTGGTCCTCTGTACATGCAAAATTGTCTTCTTTTTTATGTTTCTAGTCCTCAGGAATGTTAATTCTTCTGTGTGAGTAGTAAACATGCTCAGCCACTAGCTATGAAAGAGTTATACATAAGTTAAAACAAATTGACACTTAACCTTAAATCAGTCCCTAGCCCCACCCCCTAAAGATCAAATCAGCAAAGAATATGAGGCTATAACAAGGCTACGTGTGGTATTGGTTGGAAATCTAAACTCTTTATGGTAGACACTGCTGGCTGCCTACCCAAAAGCCCCTCTCCCCTGTTTTCTAACAGAACTATCTTTGGTAGGAGTGCTCACCTAAAATATTACATTTTCCAGCTTTCCTTATAAGTAGAAAATGTCATAACTCTGGTAAATGAAATATAAGTTGAGGGTTTCTTGTAACACTTTTCTCCCCTGTTAGGACAACAAGAAGTGGTGGTACCTTTTTATCCTCCCTGGAATGTGGATTCGAAGTAAGAGATAAAGCAACCAGATCATGACTAAAAAGATGAAAGCTATATACTAACATTGATGAAGGAGAAATCTGGAGGCAGCCTGGGATATTTAAGATATTGGACAGCTGCTGCACCAGCCCTGAATTTCTCAAACCAGAATCAGTTTATGAGAAACAAAAATAAATCCCTAATTTTTAAAACCTCACTTAAGTCAAGTTTCAAATGCAATATTAACTGATAAGACTCATGACTTGCAACCCAACTCCTGGGAACTTACGGTCAAAGTAAGGAAAGAGTTATGTATGTACAGGTATTCAGGGCAGCATTTTCTATATTGAATTAACACTGAAAACAGATTAGATATCCAACAATGAGAGAATGTTTAAATTATGGTAAAATACAACTTAGACTACTAGGCTACCATTTAAAAATCAGCTTTTTGAAGACATAATAGTAGAAAAGATTCAAATATAAAATTACATCTGTTCCTTTCATAAATAGCGGAAAAACTATTGGTTGCCTGATCAACAGTTATTCCCAACCCCCTTTTCCTTTTCCATCTCCCATTAGAAAGACTGGAAAAGCTTACAATTTCATTTCCCCACTTTTCTTGGGGCTAGAGGTAATAATTTTATACACTCATGGCCTGTGAACAGAAATCCACTGTGGATATCTGGAGAAGGTTTTGCTTTTATGAGAAAAGGAACAGATGTGGAAGGCTCTGCCTCCTTCCCCTCTTTTCCTATCTTGAATACAGACACATTG
Organism: Lipotes vexillifer; assembly: GCF_000442215.2. Taxonomy (NCBI): domain Eukaryota; kingdom Metazoa; phylum Chordata; class Mammalia; order Artiodactyla; family Lipotidae; genus Lipotes; species Lipotes vexillifer. The sequence continues at coordinate 419,547 of NW_006792683.1, forward strand.
CTCTGCACTGCAGTGGCCATCTTACCATGTGGGAAAAGCTAAAAGACTTTCAGAGACCTTGGTATCGTGGAGTCACTGAACCAACGCCAGCTCCTCTAGACTTCTTGTTATGAGAGAAAAATAAATCCCTATTTGAAAAATCATTGCTACTTGGATCTTCTGTTGCTTAAAGTAGGAAACATTCCTACCTGATATAGAAATAGGTAAACTGGGACTTGGCTGGTGGCACAGTGGTTAGGAATCCACCTGTCAATGTAGGAGACACGGGCTCGATCCCTGAACCAGAAAGATCCCACATGCCGCGGAGCAACTAAGCCCATGTGCCACAACTACAGAGCCTGTGCTCTAGAGCCTGCGATCCACAACAACTGAAGCACATGCACCCTAAAGCCCGTGCGCTGCAACTACTGAGCCCACATGCCGCAACTACTAAAGCCTGCACGCTCTAGGGCCCATGTGCCGCAACTACTGAGCCTGTGTGCTGCAACTACTGAAGCTGTACATCTAGAGCCTGTGCTCCGCAACAAGAGAAGCCATTGCAATGAGAAGACTGGGCACCGCAGCGAAGAGCAGCCGCCGCTCGCCGCAACTAGAGAAAGCCTGCGCGCAACAATGAAAACCCAACACAGCCAAAAAAAATAAAAAATAAAGGAATAGATAAATTGTAAGTGATATGAATAAAAGATGTGACAGGAAAATTAAAACAGTCGACCTTTTAGGGTACTACTGAAAATTACTTGTAAAGAAAAAGTTTTGTTTATACAAGAAAACATTTAGGGGCTTCCCTGGTGGTGCAGTGGTTAAGAATCTGCCTGCCTATCCAGGGGACAAGGGTTCAAGCCCTGGTCCGGGAAGATCCCACATACAGTGGAGCAACTAAGCCCATGCACCACAACTACTTAGCCCATACTCTAGAGCCCGCAAGCCACAACTACTGAAGCCTGCACACCTAGAGCCTGTGCTCCGCAAGAGAAGAGAAGCCATTGCAATGAGAAGACTGGGCACCGCAGCAAAGAGCAGCCGCTGCTTGCCGCAACTAGAGAAAGCCTGCGCGCAACAATGAAAACCCAACGCAGCCAAAAATGAACAAAAAATTTATAAAAAAAGAAAGAAAGAAAGCATTTAAAAATAAAAGTATAGAGCTTAAAGGGAAAATGTTAGACTAATTTTGTTGCTGACTATGAATACACGTGCCATATAATCTAGATTATCTTAATTCTAATACTAAGGGCATTTATCCATTGTCTTTTGTTTTGTTAAATAGTCAAACAAAATTTAGTAACCAAAACACATTTTCAATAAAATTTTATATGTGTATATGTGAATAAACAATGAAACAGCACCAACGACCTCTGTACAATTTTGTCATACAGTTTCTGTGCAGGATGCTTCACCAATAAATCATTCAATTTGTTTTAAAAGCATGTGATTACAGAAAACTATTTAAACTGTTCAGCAAAAACTGGGTAACATCTTTCAAAGATACCTCAGATACTCATACCAACACAATCTATCTTCTGAATATCAACTTGAGTTGCACAGGTTAAGATGAAGACGCTTCACATAGTGCTGAAGATGTGATGCAATCTGTACTTGAACTGGCATTGCACTTCCTCAGACTTAGGGTGTCTTCATTACAAATATCTTCTATCCCTGAGAGATCAGCTATTATCAGGATGGCTCATCAGCTAAGTCACGTTGGTCAAAGTACCTGGTGAAAAAAAGAATTTACACAGCAAAGGAAACGATAAGCAAAACAAAAAACCTATGGACTGGGAGAAAATATCTGCAAATGATACGACCAACAAGGGTTTAATTTCCAAAACATACGAGCAGCTCATACAAGTCAATAACAAAAAAACAAACAACCCAGTCAAAAAATGAGCAGAAAACCTATATAGACATTTCTCCAAAGAATACATACAGATGGCCAAAAGACACATGAAAAGATGCTCAACATTGTTAATTATTAGAGAAATGCAAATCACAACTACAATGTGGTATCACCTCACACCGATCAGAATAACCATCATCAAAAAGTCTACAAATAACAAATGCTGGAGAGGGTGTGGAGAAAAGGGAACCCTCCTTCATTGTTGGTGGGAATGTAAATTGGTGCAGCCACTACGGAAAACAGTATGGAGGTTTCTCAAAAAACTAAAAATAGAATTACCATATGATCTAGCAATCCTGCTCCTGGGCACATATCCAGAGAAAACTCTAATTTGAAAAGATACACATACCCCAGTGTTCATAGTAGCACTATTTATAATAACCAAGACATGGAAGCAAGCTAAATGTCCATCAACAGATGAATGGATAAAGAAGATGTCATGTACACACACACACACACACACACACACACACACACAAATAGAATATTAGCCATAAAAAAGAATGAAATATTGCCATTCGCAGCAACATGGATGTACCTAGAGATCATCATACTAGCTGAAGTCAGACAGAGAAAGACAAATACCATATGATATCACTTATATGTGGAATCTAAAAAATGATACAGGACATCCCTGGTGGCGCAGTGGTTAAGAATCCACCTGCCAATGCAGGGGACACGGGTGTGAGCCCTGGTCCGGGAAGATCCCACATGACGCAGAGCAAACTAAGCCCATGTGCCACAGCTACTGAGCCTGTGCTCTAGAGCCCATGAGCCACAAGTACTGAAGCCCGCGCACCTAGAAACCATGCTCTGCAACAAGAGAAGCCACTGCAATGAGAAACCTGCGCACTGCAACGAAGAGTAGTCCCTGCTCGCCGCAACTAGAGAAAAGTCTGTGCACAGCAATGAAGACCCAACGCAGCCAAAAATAATAAATAAATAAATTATAAAAATAAAAAAATGATACAAATGAACTTATTTACGAAACAGAAACAGACTTACAAATATAGAAAACAAACATAGCTACCAAAGAGGAAAGGCAAGGGAGAATAAACTAGGAGTTTGGGATTAGCAGATACCAACTACTATATACAAAATAGATAAACAAGGTCCTACTGTATAGCACTGTGAACTATATTCAATATCCTGTAATAAACAATAGGGGAAAAAAATCTGAAAAAGAATATATATATGGATAACTGAATCATGCTGTTGTACACCAGAAACTAACACAACATTGTAAATCAACTATAGTCCAATTAAAAAAAATTTAATGTATACTTAAAGATATTAACTGCAGCACTACTTGCAATAGCAAAAGACCACAAACAACCTAAATATCCATCAATAAATGGACTGACTGAATGAGCTACGATACATCTACACAGTGGAAGACTATGAGGCTTTTATAAAAAAAAAAAATGAGGAAAATATCTGCACTGCTACCATGTGATTTCCAGGATCTATTAAGTGAAGAAATAAGGTACAGATTGGAATGCTTAGTATGTTATGTTTTGTAAGCATGTGCAGAAATGCAGATATATTTATATGTATTTGCTTATATTTTTTAAAAGAACAGTGAATGGAAGGATAAATCAAAAATTAACAATAAAATGCATAACTACAAAGGGAGAAAAGATGCTACAGAGGATAAAGGTGGATTCTAAAAGGCTCCAAAATGTACCTTGAATTATAATTTTAACTTTGGAACAATGTAAATATTTTATTAAATTATAAAACAAGATTAAATAAAAACAGAAAATCACCAAATGAACCTTCTCCTATACTAGGTTTGTGGCATAACCACACAGAGGAGAATAATTTCAAGTGATCTTAAACATGATGTTCTGATATCCCTAGTGAGACATACCAGTGACAAAGAGAACTGCAAAGAATTTTTTAAATGTACAGAGTGAAGTCAGAAAAACAAATATCATATATTGATGCATATATGTGGAATCTGAAAAAATTGGTATAGATGATCTTATTTATAAAGCAGAAATAGAGACACAGATGTAGAGAACAAACATATGGATACCAAGGGGGAAAGGGGGGCGGGATGAATTGGGAGATTGGGATTCATATATATACACTATTGATACTACGTATAAAATAGATAACTAATGAGAACCTACTGTATAGCACAGGGAACTCTACTCAGTGCTCTGTGGTGACCTAAATGGAAAGGAAATCCAAAAAAAGAGGGAATATATATATATATATACACACACACATACATATAGCCGATTCACTTTGCTGTACAATAGAAACTAACACAACATTGTAAAGCAACCAAGAAAAAAAAGAATTCTTAAACTGATTTCAATAGTTTTATTATTAGTAATATTGTTAGTATTATTCTGAAACTATTATGTGAATATTACAGGATAAAGCCAAAAATTATGTTAATATTATTAGAAACCAGAATTTTGAGCATAGAAGAACAGAAATAAAACATTAAATAAAAATCAAGTACTCGGGCTTCCCTGGTGGTGCAGTGGTTGAGAGTCCACCTGCCGATGCAGGGGACACGGGTTCGTGCCCCAGTCCGGGAAGATCCCACATGCCGTGGAGCGGCTAGGCCCGTAAGCCATGGCCGCTGAGCCTGCACGTCCGGAGCCTGTGCTCCGCAACAGGAGAGGCCACAACAGTGAGAGGCCTGCGTACCGCAAAAAAAAAAAAAAAATCCCGTAGTCTTAACTTAGAACTGCAATATTAATTTGAACTCATGATTTTATTTTTCTCTTTCTAAAAACTACATAACTTCCTAGCTCTGTTCAGTGAAAAGGTCTAAATGCAATGACCAAACGAATAACAACTAGCTTCCCTAATGTCCAAATTGTAGACTCTAGACACCATTTTCTACTTTAAAACAGGAACCAGCACTCCCAGGAGAAAAGAAAAGACTGGTTCCAGATCTGGAGCCAAGTGTCCAAGATACATCTGAGTCATTTTGGCATACTAGAAAGGAAGAAAGCCGTAAAATAAAAAAGACCACTAAGGTTATATAACAAAAAGCATAGGAATTGATCTGAGGGGCTCCCACTGTCCAAAGATGGAACAATTTGAGCATCAAAAAGAATAATGACTGCAATATCCCTTTACCTGAATGCGATGGTCAACTAAAAGTGGGACAACTAGACATTATATGCTTCCTGATGTGACACAATAGCACACATAGAGTCTTGTCAAACAAACAAACATACACATTACATATAATCAAGCCTCTAGACCTACCTACCAGTTTACAGAAGATATGGAGGACAGATGAACCATTAAATACCATCATGAAGTTAGCTGTCAAAACCAAAATGTGGGAAATTTTACAAGTCAAAGGACCCGGTTTCTTCAACAAGAAAATGTCAAGAAAAACCCAAGAGGTTGATGGGGATACTTAAGAGACATATTAGACAAATGTAATGAGTGCATTGCACTTGGATCCTGATTTGAACAATTCGAATGTAAAAAGACATTCTTGGGACAATTAGGGAACATGAAACATGGACTGGACATCAGACGATACTATGGAGTTATTCTGAAATTTATTAGTTATTCAATAAATTTGTGATACAAATACTACAGTCATGTGTTTTAAAAGCCCTTATCAGTTAGATACACTAAAACAGGAGAAATGACATGTCCGAGATTTGTTTAAAATACAATCACAAAACAGTTGAAGCTGGGTTATGGATTTATCTTGGCAGTTTATTCTACAACATTTTTATGGTTTAAACAACTCCATAATAAGAAGCTTAAAAAAATATTACCATTGGTAAAACAATTAAGGCAGCTAACAGTTACTGGATCCTTTTTGAATGGCATCCCACTCATCTAACAAGGTATTTCTATGAATTAGCAGTTCTTGCCTTAAAGATACCCAAACAAACAAAACCAACAATAAAAAACCCTCTTGGGTTTTCTGTCATAACAATGACAGATACTTACATTGAAGCTGTTACTGCAAAGAGTTGAGGCCTATGTTATCTTTTTTCCAAGCTTGCTATAACCTTCTATAAGTTTTTCCTAAGTGAAGTCTATAGAACTGTCCTAGAACTTTGTCCTAGAACTTTTCTGTCCTAGAACTTTTCTGTCCTAGAACTTTTTTCCATTTTTACCTTTCTAAGGGAAAAAAAAAAAAATCATGACCCAATACACTTGGACATTTCTTCTCTCATAATTGTATAATATTATAAAATATCAGTCAGATGATATATTTAAGTTTCTGGTTCCATTAAGTACTAGCTTACTGAACCATCAATTATCGATACTTAATCTTTATGAACTGGTGTCCTCATCTGTAAAGGAAAAAAACCCTGAGTGGTTTTAAGAATTAGAGATACAGTATATTTACGCCTAGGGCAACACTGTATCCTCTCATTTAATCCTTACTACCAACAGATGAGGTAGGTATTAATTTTGTTTGTGATCAGCATAGTTAAGGGCTTAGTTCTGGAGTTTGGATCTTAGCTCTGCCATTTACTAGTTCTGTGATGGTAAGAAAGTAATTTAACCTCCCTCTGCCATGGTTTCCTCATCTGTAAACTGATAATAGTACCTACCTTCTAAGGATTAAATGAGTTCCTATTTTGAAGCACTAAGAAAAATGCCTGGCATAAATTGCCAAGTAAGTGTTATTTATCATCATTGGCATAATTACCGTAGATAAAGAAATTACATGCTGAATGCATGTACACTCTAAAAAGTATCTTGTCTGGGGGAGGGAAAAATGAACACAGGATTACTTACCCTCCCAATATTAAAAATACTATAAAGCTTTGAAAAGTTATTGGCATTGGAATAAAAACACTGACCAATGAACAAAAACATCAAGTCCAGAAAGAGACCTAAAATAAATATGTGTGTGTATATATACACACACACATACAAGAATTTAGAATATGAAGACATTTTCAAATAAATTCCAGGTGAAATTTTAATGTAAGCAATAAAATCAAATGTATACTAAATAAAAACATGCCCTGACTGAAAATGAACAAAGGACAGTAGCAATTAAAAAAAACTGCAATAAAACATATTCTACCCTTACTGATAATCATACAAAAGCAAATAAAAATAATTTGTATCTTTTTATTATCAGAATGGAAATATTTATATCAACTGAAAATGCCCAGTGCTGAATAGGAGACGGGCACTCTCATTGACACTTTAGTGGGAACAGAGTGGTATGATCTTTCTGGAAGGCAAACTGGCAATAAATATATCGGTTTTAGAAGTACATGCAAGCCCTTGGGACTTCCCTGGTGGCACAGTGGTTAAGAATCTGCCTGCTAATGCAGGGCACACGGGTTCGAGCTCTGGTCTTGGAGGATCCTACATGTGGTGGAGCAACTAGGCCCATGTGCCACAACTACTGAGCCTGCGCTCTAGAGCCCGCAAGCGACAACAACTGAGCCCGTGTGCCACAACTACTGAAGCCCGTGCGCCTAGAGCCCGTGCTCCACAACAAAGAGTAGTCCCCCCTTGCTGCAACTAGAGAAAGCCCTAGCGCAGCAATGAAGACCCAACACAGCCAAAAATAAATAAATAAATAAAAATTAAAAAAAAAAAAAGAAGTACATGGAAGCCCTTTAACTTATTTCTAGGAATTTATCCTTTGGAAAATATAGCACTGTATGTACAAGGATCTTCAATGCAGCATTATTTATAGAAAAAAACTAGAAATAAAGGGAATTGTGATAACACAATACTGTTTCCTTATACCTCAACTTCCTCATTGTAAAATGGAAACAATACTCTCTACCACCATTAATAATGCTATCATAAAGCAAGAAGCCAAGGATTACTTACCTGCTAACCAAGCAGATTAACAAATTCAAAGCAGGAACTCTCTCATCATCTTTGTTGTCCTAAAAAAAAAGAAAAAAGATAAAGTTTAAAAGGTAGTCTGTTATCTCTTAATATTTTTGAAACAAGTTTCAAGATGGAAAACATGAGCATTTTATTAGAGGATAGTAATAATCACAGGGAAATAGAAAATGTTAAAGAAAAAGGAGAAACTGTAGAGTTAATGATTCCTTGGGAAACATCTAAGATCATCTTTTAAAGAAAGGTCCTGAATAGGTCCTGAAAAGAAATAAGAGTTGAGGGCTCTAAGGAGGATAACTTGGGAGAGATCTTCTTCCTGGTTCCAAGTAAAGGAGCAAAAAAGCCCTGTGTCCTAACTGGGCATGACAGGGAAAAATATTATATAAAAATACTTTAAAGAAAACATTCCAGATCAGAGTTCTCAAATTACGATGGAAGTAGTTCCTGAACTATACATTTTATAAAGTTCACTTTAAATATCTGTTAAAATGACAGACCTAAGACACATGGAAGGTAGTCTTCCATGAAAGTATGAAATTTATTTTTACACATTTCAAGGAATAGTCACAATAACTCACTGAGTAATGTTATAACAGACATGTCATACATTATTCAAACTTGGGACACACTTCAATGATGTCAGCATATTCAATTCCTTTATGTGCCAACAACAATATGAATAAAACATACTTCCTGCTAATAGCACAGAAGAGGAAATATCCATATCAGCTTTAATTAAAGGAAAAATGTGTTAAGTGTCATAAAAAAGATACAAAGCTTACTGGAAAAACAGAGGATTGAAGAGATTCTTTTTAATTGTGAGGATTAGGGAAAGTATCACAGAAAGTGATAGGATATGAGCCAGACTGTGACAAGTAAATGGTATATAGATGTAGACTAGAAGAGAGTGAAAAGGCACTTCTGGAGAGGGAATAAAGTCTAAGAACATAGATTAGGGAATATTTAATGAGTGACAAGTACATTCTGCTCTGAGTACAGCCCATATTAAGTTAGTTTGTGCCATATCATGGATATTTAATGAAAATATTTTGGAGTAGTCAATGAAGAACAAGTATACATTTTGTGCAGGAGTAAAGAGGAATAAAAAAAAATCAGAAGTGGACTTAGTCTGGCATCAAATTAATTTATATTGTAATGCTGCAGGTATGAGTTAGAGGAAGGGTCTGATTGGAGAAATTCAAAACAATTATTATGCCAGACTGTTAGTTGACCACCCTGGCTTCTTGACTCCCCTTATTATTTAGCAAATGAATCTCATTTTTAGCTGGGCACACTGTCACCCAACTAAAGTAAACATTTCCCATAGTTCCTTATGGCCACGTGACTAAATTCTGGCCAATGAGCTATTTTGGCCAGATGTGTTTGTAGAACCTCTGGGAAGGCTCTCTGGAGGGGACGACCTTCTTCTCTTCTTTCCAGCTTCCTATAGTGAAATAAAATGGCTGAAACTCCAGCAGCCATCCTAGATTATGAGGTGAGCTTGAGGATGGAAGCCACATGTGGCAGAACTCAAAGGCCTGGGTCGCTGCCACCTCAGATCTAATCTGCCTACCTTCAGACTCCCTTTGTCTGAGAAAAGCACTTACATTTTATTTAAGCTACTGTTATTTTGGACTCTTCTATTATGTACCTAAGTCTAATCCTGACTAATCAAATATTCCATGTTTTCCTGTTTCATTGAAATCGTTCTTTACCACCACATAAATTGGTGAGTGCTTCTGATTTGAAATATTAAGTTTGAACTTACCACTAAAAGCCTCACTTCAGAGCATCTTCTTGCAAGCTGCCGAATCAGTGAATGAGCCTCCGGTAATAAAGGTTTTTCAAGACAAGCCAATAAAGCATAAAGCCATCTTCCCTATATAGAATTTTAAAAAGTAATAAGTAAGCAAACTGCACCATAAGTTTAACTTATAATCACTGAAATGTACCTCAGAAAGGTCATATCAAATTATGTTTCCACCAGCAGTATATATGACTGAGTTTATTCTGAGCAACACATCACACAGCAATTTGTGTAACACGCTAAGTTAGCTCCTCAAGCAACCCCAAATCAATAAGACTTTTTCTTAAACAAAAAGATTCACATCTGGGGGTGGGTGGGATAAATTGGAAGATTGGGATTGACATATATATATATATATATACTATTGATACTATGTATAAAATAGATAATGAGAACCTACTGTATAGCACAGGGAACTCTACTCAATGCTCTGTGGTGACGTAAATGGGAAGGAAATCCAAAAAACTAACACAATATTGTAAAGCAACTATACTCCAATAAAAATTAATAAAAAAAATAAAATAACATTAAAAAAAGATTCACATCCAGGTTTCTTTTATAAAGAGTGAGCGGGACTCTCTTCTACACGAAAAAAGCTGGTATACATTTAAACTTAACTCAAACTTTCTGGGATAAATTTACAATATAAAGCTGGCATTCAGGTATTCAAATGGCCTCTACACTTAGAAGGTGCTTAAATCTCTACTGATTGTCTAAGATGTATCTATACTGAAAGATTCCTTTTCTCAAAGTCAGTGAGCACACTGTGACAATACTAAAAAATAAAAGCAAAACTAAATAGCTGAAAACCTTCTTTAATAACATCACACTTAGTTGGCAAAATAAGGTGGTATTTCTCAAAAAATATTAGACAAGTAATCCCAAGAAATAATTAAAAGGTCCCTTTTTCTTTTTGCTAGTTTATGATAAGCAAACTTCCTGTGACACAAGGTTCTTTTTTAAACATTGGTATTCTCGGTACTAGAGTTCTAATGGTATGGTTACTTAGAGGAATTGAACACTGTTGATTTAAAAGACAGATTACTCAAAATAAAACTCAAAGGATTAATCAGGTTAAAATTCAGTAAATCAGCTATCACTGGTTCAGAAACACCTTAATGGTTTCTCTGGCAAATATAGCCACACTTTTCGGTAATACATTTTCATTAAATTAACAGGAAAAGCCAAAATTATCACCCTCTTGAGTGGGTAATCTTTAAAAGCTAAAAAAAAAAGTCCCCAAAATCTTACAATAGAGTTAAAAAAATAAAGACTAAAGGAAGAGAAGGAAAATACGTCAGATAAATAATACTGCTAAAAGGTCGCCGCTATCAGACAGGAAGAACTGATATAGAATTTAAAGCTCAATATCTAGATTCCAATGAAAAAGTAGCCTAAGAATATGAACCAGGTTATCTATTGAAGATGTAGCTAATATATCAACCCATGGAAAAAGTTTTGCTTCACTGATAAAGAAACATAAATTATATTTACTTTGAAGTACTACTATATATTTTCTAAATTTGAAAAACCAAAACAAATTATAAAGTGATAGCTTGAACTGTATGGAATTGTTGAAAATCAAATGTTTTTAACCTACAAAAAGGGCAATTTCATATGGTTCAACTTAAAGTAGGGTATTAGGGAAGATAAATTTAAGAATCCATTGCTGATGTCATTATATACGGATTCAATTCTTCTGTAAAGCAAGCAGGATGTAACAAAAGCTTACAAAACCGTGATCCAATAATTCTATTCTAGAAATATCCTGAGAAATAATAAAAAATAAAATCAGTATAAATGTTTATAATTTAGTCATGATTGTAAAATATAAGGAAGAATCCAAATTGTCAATAATGAGAATCAAAGTAAACCACAGACATTTAGACAACAGCAATTATGTGAATTACATTATCATATAGAAATATATATGTGAAATGTGAGCTAAAAAAACAGAATATATACATTAGTAACAACTATGTAAAAGACATGTCTGACCACTCAATCGAAAACAGTGATTTAAGCATGGAATTTTTCCCCTTCAAAATTATATGTTAGGGCTTCCCTGGTGGCGCAGTGGTTG
>NW_006792683.1:431211-459156 GCF_000442215.2 Lipotes vexillifer
ATCCCCCCGGACCGGGACACGAACCCGCGTCCCCTGCATCGGCAAGCGGACTCCCAACCACTGCGCCACCAGGGAAGCCCCCGTGCCCTGGTCTGGGAAGATCCCACATGCCGCGGAGCGGCTGGGCCCGTGAGCCATGGCCGCCGAGCCTGCGCGTCCGGAGCCTGTGCTCCGCGACGGGAGAGGCCACAACAGCGAGAGGCCCGCATACCGCCAAAGGAAAAAAAAATTACATGTTATATGGTAGAGATTTAAAAGAATGAAAATATAAAAATAAAAAATGAAAACCCAGTGATAAAGAATATAATCATTACACTTATGGAAGAGACTTATCTAAGCCACCTGGCTGAATGGCAGGCTGGGAAACTTATACACTGTACTGTAATGTTGCTTTATCTGTCTCTCCCAGAAGACTATAAGCTTCTGGAGGGCAAAGATTATATCATCTATTTTGACAGGAAGTTTTGGAGCCTCAGATACACTCTTTTGCAAATATCCTCAATTGTGAAAAATATTTGTTTTTTAAATTACAACTCCAAAGGATGATAAAATTTCTTATTAGAGGATTAAGTGGGTAATTCATTTATATAATGTCTACCAAATTTACCCAATTTTGAAGGTGAAAAGTAAGCTGTGAGTGTAAAGCAATAAAATAGAGGGGTAATACAGCACAGTTGTTGAGAGTATAGCCTGACTGCCAGGGCATGAGTCTCAGTTCTGCCAGTTATAATCTGTGTGACCTCAAGCAAGTTACTGAATTCCCATGTGCTCCAGTTTCCTCATCTGTAAAATGGAAATAACAGTTCATAGGTTATCAAAGGATTCAAGGAGTTGTTATATATAAAATCCTTAGAACAATGCCTGGCACATATATTTGCCATTATTGGTATTTCTGATATTCTTTTGTGAACTGGATTTCAAAGCCATTTTAGAAAATGCATTTCAAAGTTCTTTAGGTCAGTGCTATTTGAAATGGGGTCTGCAGACTGGCCAGTCTGTTTGTTACTGATCTGTGACAAGATAAGCAGCTTCTCCCAGGATATAAATCAACTGTTTAGTTGACTTTTTTTCCCCAATGCAAGACTATCTCAATGAAGGAAGTAGTATGTTGATTTACATTCTAGTGTAATTTCCTTATTTTACTGAAAACAACCACTGCTTGCGTTACACATATAGTTGTATGTATATGTGTAATACATATATATAAATAATGTGAAGCCATATCTTATATATAAGTATATGAATTTTGTCTGCATTATGAAAAGAAAAAGATGCAGTACTACCAATTCTGGAGTAAAGTCTCTTTCTCCAAACCAATTACTCAGATATTCCAAGACACTAGTTACTGTTGCCTAGAAAAAGGGGGGAAAGAGATGAAAGAACAGTATTAGTAATACAACACTAACAAGTTCAACCTGAGTCTCATTAAGTTCAGTTAGAAAGTAACTCTTATGTTTAAAATCGCCTCATTCTTTACGATTCCAGAGAAACCTGTGACTCTATTTAGTAATTTGATTAGATGGCACACTCAGTGAGAAGAGGCTTTGTAGACAAATATTCTTATATACTTTCAATTATCAATACCTTGGTTTAAATCCTAGGATTTAGTTTGTAACTACTAATTTAGTTCGGAACTACTTAAAAAAAAAATTCCACATACTCTTAAAAAAAACCTTTGCATAAATACCTTCAGCTTATTTTCATTAAATCAGAGTACAAATCTAAAGACAAAGTTAGCTAGAGAAAGATCAGTTTTAAGCTATATAGATAGAATTACCAAACTGTTGAAAATATTCACGGGCTTATTCAAATATAGATGGACACTTAACAAAAATCACTCTCATCAAATTTAGTATAACTACTACAGTACCTTAATGTAAATGATCAAGTAAGTAAAACTGTCAGCCAGTATATGATTTACAACAGAGTATGACTGTTATCTTCCAAGGGTACCCAATGCTATGTGAATGCAAAACAAAGTTTTTATTTGCTCTTTAAATGGATAACAGAGTTCCTAGTTCTGAAAGACTGAAGAACCAAAATCCATATTTCTCCCCTTTTGATCCAAGAAATTCAAATTTCATTCTTAATGAAGTGTGTAGGACATCTGGAACTAGAAATAGCAATCTAACCTTAGTATTTATTTCAAACCCCAGAATCTAAGACTTATAACTGAAATGTATACATGTGAATAGTTTAGCACCATGATGAAGAGCATGAGTTCTGAAATTAGATCAACCTGGGATTGAATTCTAGTGTTGCCATTAAAACTTGCTGAAAAACCACCTGCAAGTAACTTAATCTCCAATTTTGTTTCCTCCTCTATTAAAAAATGGATATTAATAATAATTTCCCATATAGGGTTGTAGTGAGGATTAAATAAGAACTGTTAAAGAGTTTAGGACAGGGTCTTGCATGCTGTAAATATTCAGTAAATGTATTCAAATACCTTAACAAACATTGCAAACAAAAGAATGCATAAATTCTTATTAGATTTTACCTGATTCATTCTGCTAACAATGCTAAGCAAGGGAGGAAAACCAATCTGAAAGAAAAATGAGACTGAAATTTACTAAATGGTATTACAGAGGCAGGGGGTGCATTTTTTTCAAACTGGTGAATTTCTCAACACACTTTTTTAAACACAAAAAATAGATAAAAGTAAATTCTTTCATTGTCCATTACAATAAAACATTCCATGAACTATTATGTCGGTAATGCCCAAGAAAATAATGTCTTGAAATCTGAATATGTAAATTTAAAAATAATTATTTTAGTAATTAGGATGTTAAAGCATGAAATTGAAAAAAATGATACTATGATATTAATATGTTGTACACACTTTTAAAATCTTTAGCTAAAGCTAACATTTTCAGGAATTAAGTTCCTGAAATGAGTTCTTTCAAACCTAATCTGCTTCAATTAAAAAGTACTTTGGAGTTTAATGTTGGGAGCCTTGATTATGAAAACAGTACTGACTTGTGAGAAACTTAAGAAGACATGCATTAAACTCTTGTGTCCTTAAATGGTTCTTTCATGTGGTATATATTTCACTTGTATGTATTTTGTAATAACAAGCTAAATAAATACATATTAATTCTTTGTCAAATTAAAACATTTTGAAATGCAACATATGTTAGGGATATTATACAAAACAACATATGTTGTATAAGAAATAGTGTTAAATTAGCTCCCTCAGAGATCTGAATCTGTCTACACTCCCACCACCATGTGTAAGAGGGCCCGTTTTCCCAGCCCTTGTTAACACAGTGTGTCAAACTTTCTTTACCAGTATGTTATCTGAAAAATGCCAACTCAGTGGAGTTATAAGCAGTATTTTTATTATAAGTGAGTTTGGGAATTTTCTCATATAAGAACAATTTGTATTTCCTTCTTGTGAGATGTCTCTTTATATCCATTGCCTTTTTTTTTTTAACTGGGGTCTTGGTCTATTTTAGTGATTTTTGGAGGTTTTACATTTGCGGGATAAACTAATTTTAAGTGGGAAAAACACAATGTAGCACCACATAGAAAACAATCAATACCTATTCAACAGAACAGAACAACATAGTATAGGGAGTTACCAGTAATGCAGATGTGTGCAGTGGGCTCCATAAGAACATCTGCAAACTTGAGGGCAGGTGAATCCTGAAGGACAAGAAGCAGCTGGCCACATAATTTATGATTAAAATAAAGCCATGTGAAATTTAAATATACCCTCAGCATTTTACCTCCAGAATATGCAATTTACTAAGCATTTTTAAATACCTAATTGTGTCATATGTTTTCCTTTGTTTCCCTGACTACTCATAACTCATTGTTTGACCCACGTCTGATCATTAAAAAAAAAGAATCCTAACTCACAAAATTATTAAACAGCTAAAACATGCATTGTTTTAGAAACTAGGCTGCCAATTTTTAAGTCAAAAAGACAATAAACTAAGAGAAAATACTGGCAAATATTTTCTGTAGAGAGCCAGAAAGTAAGTATTTTAGGCTTTGTACAGTACACACTGTCTCAGTCACATATTATTTATTTATTTATTTTTAACAGCCTTTTAAAAACATAAAAACCATGTTTTTATGTTTAGCTCATGACTATAAAAAAAAAATCTACAGACTGGATTTGCCCCAGGTTATAGTTTGCTGAGTCTTTATACTAAATCATGAACCAAAATTATGACCTTTGTTTGTTTGTTTAGCCACATTATCACCTACTTGTACATAATCGATTCCAGGACTTTCACTTGCAGCTGGTCCAACAGCCCCTTCAGCACATAACCTCTCACCCAGACAAAATTTTTTCCAGCCTTCTTCATCTTCAGATTTTGGCTAAGAGAAAAGAAAAAAGAACTTACTTACTTCTATGTATTTTTTTTTATACTGAGCAGTGAAAAAAGAAGTGAGGATTCCTCCATATTCCCACCACCCCAACACAGATATAGTGCCTGTTATGGAGTGAACCGTGTGCCCCCAAAATCTGTATGTTGAAGCCCTAACCTTCAGAATAGGATTATTAGGAGACTGGGCCTTTATAGCAGAGATTAAGTTAAAATGAGGTGGTTAGGGTGGGTCCGAAGCCAATCTGGCCAGCGTCCCTGTAAGAAGAGGAAGTCTGGACACAGAGACATCAGGGATGGGCGTGCATACAGAAGACCACGTGAGGGCACAGCAAGGAGACAGCCACCTGCAAGCCAAAGAGAGAGGCCTTGAGAGAGACCCACTGACACCTTGATCTTAGACTTCCAGCCCACAAAGCAGTGAGAAAATAAATTACTGTTTGTTAAGCCACCCAGTCTGTGGTGTTTTGTTATGGCAGCCCTAGCAAACCAATACAGCACCCAAGTGGTCACACCATAGATGGGACATGTTTAGTTTGGATCATACTTTAATGAACACTGACAAGCAAGAATGTGTTCAAAGGAGGGTGATAAAGATGGAAATTGGTATGGAAAAAAAAATACACTAAGAATGCTTATAAGAATGAAGGATGTTCATCCCATGGAAGGAGACATGAGTACATACTCCACATACTGAAAGGGCTGTCCAATTAAAGGAGTAGATTGATTCTACATTGTCAGATGAAAAAAAGTAGGAACATTCAGTTCAATATGGCTACCTTAACAGAACAATTAAAAATTCTTTTTCCTAAAAAGTTTATTTATTTATTTATTTAAGTATAGTTAACTTACAATATTGTGTTAGTTTCAGGTGTACAGCAAAGTGATTCAGTTAACAGAACAACGGGTTTATTTGGGCACATCACCTTGCAAATTATTTTACATATATGTGCAGTTTTTCCCCCACCCCGAGGATAAACAGCTTTCATTAGATTCTCAGAATGAATATGAGACCCCTAAAACATAAAAACCCATTGTCCTGGAACAATTCATCTTTTCCCATTAGTCCACTGGTCAGAGACTGTTTCTGCTTCAGGTAGCACTGAAAATCCTAATTATTAAATATTGTGGGTGTTTAATAAATGATTGGATCAATTGATCAATCAATGTTCATATTTACATAGTTGCTATCAGAGCATGCTTTAAAAATTCATTTTATTATTTACATAATGTTTACATCCGCCAAGATGAACATATGTCATTGCTATGTAATAGTCTACTGTTTTGATGGATGATCTTCATTTATTGAATCAATTATGTTCAGTCATTTCTTTCTTGACAAAATTATATTGTCATAATGTTACTAATGAGCTTCTTTTTGAATTAGTAAGTATGTACCCAAAAGTCCTTAGACTGAGCAAGAAAAAATATTATCTACCTACCTACTGCCCTCTCTCTCTTCTTACTAGGAGGCCTCACAGCACAGTGAAAGGCTTTAGAGTCAAAGTTCAGTCTGAATTTCAGTTATACCTTTTATGAGTTAAATGATCTTGGGCAAGTGATGTTAGTGTCTACCACACTTTTCCTAGAGCAGAGCTTCCAACTGGTATACAGAAGCATATAGAGAAGTTACACTGAATCTCCTAGCTTTCACCTGGTAGTTTAGGCTATGGGAGCAGCCTCCTCCATTTATCCCAATGTGTCATCACGTAAAAGATGTCAGGAAGCACTGCCTAGAAGAAGCTTCTAAAATCTGAAATCTATGAACCACCTGAAACTGTGAGCAAAATTGTAATGCATAGGTACATTTTTTCCCTCTGAAAATAAATACTTTTCATTTGATTCTCAGGAAAACTATAAGACTCCCTAAAAGGTTAAAAGGACTGTCCTGGGGCTTCCCTGGTGGCGCAGTGGTTCAGAGTCCACCTGCCGATGCAGGAGACACGGGTTCGTGCCCCAGTCCGGGAAGATCCCACATGCCGCAGAGCGGCTGGGCCCGTGAGCCATGGCCGCTGGGCCTGCACGTCTGGAGCCTGTGCTCCGCAACGGGAGAGGCCACAACAGTGAGAGGCCCGCGTACCGCAAAAAAAAAAAAAAAAAGGATTGTCCTGGAACAATGTATCCACCTCTTCCCCAACACCCTTTTTTATCCAGTAGTCCACATATAGCATATTTACTAAAAAGCTTAAAATTATATCTAGGATGATAAAGTAAGAAATACTACTTTCCAGTAAGCATGACCAGCTTTACTAAAATGTCACTCACTGATACTGGCACCATTACCTCATGAGGTAAATTCAATAAGCCTTTATTCAATCTTTTTGTAAATACTGAAAATGTATTCAATTTCCTAAAAAGCAAATGTCTAGAAGAACCTTTAAAAACTTGTAAAGACCGATCCAAAGTCTCTCAAGATGCAGCTTAAAACTGTCATAAAAATAAATTGCATTACTGACTCTATCCTTTTCAGGCTACTAAGATAATGGAACTGTTACTATTAATGATAGATGGGAGAGAATGAAAATAATATGGATTAAACAAGTGAATCTTTAAGAACTGGAAGTAAATATGGACTATATTAAATAGTTATACACTGTACAATCTAAACAGAGAAACTTACATACCATGGTCACATTACTATCCAACTGCTGTGATTTCCAGTGACTTCTATGTCTGTTCACACTCTAAAGGAAGATAAGGTAGACAAATGATCTTCAGAGAATGGATAACTCAAAAGAAAGCAATTGCTGCACAACATTCTAACAATTCTAAAACTTGGAAAATATGTTCAACTGTATTATGTCTAATGATTATAATAATTTGGTAATTGATTCATGAATATTCTTATCTTTATACACTAGAAACCCAAATTTTTCCAACTACAGTCTAAGAACAGAAATAAGTCTGAGGGAGGGAGGCGTTTAATTTGATTAAATGATTAAAGTACACCTACCTGCCGAACAGTTGAAAACTGTGCCACTTGCTGCTGTTGCCACTGAAGAGTGGGGGAATATCCTTCAGGAGCAGGTTGGCATCCTGAAAGCTAGAGATCAGTTCATAAATGTTAGAATCAATGTCAGTGTTATAACTAGAATCTCATACCTCTGCAAAGTAAAAGCAGAATCAAGATAAAAAGTGAATAATAAAGCAAATAAGACGATACAAGAAAGACAGTATTTTTTGCAGATGTAAAAAAGGAGGCAACTCACTTTACTATTTACATCTGAGTTCAAAACATTAGGAAAAGACTCTTATGTAGTCACTTTAGTAAGAGCAATCTGGAATGGTTTATAGTTGGAGTTTCTGAGAAATCCACATGACATGAGACTCGAAGATATAATCTAGTCCTACCTTTCTACTGAATATAATAGCGAAACAGTTTGAAACAAAGAGAGATATAAACCAAATAAAGAATTTTGGTATGAGCAGAATGTACTCAAATAATTTCAGATGCTTCACTTTATAAGGGCTACTTCTACCTTCCAAAACAGCACAGAGGTCACAACTGATCAAATACTGCCTTGAAATAAAACTTAATGTGGTCACTTTTTAAAAGCCAGGTATACAAGATATCATCTTCCATCAACTAAAAACTTCTGAAAAGGAATTATATGAAACATTATAGTGTCTGAATTTAAACCTCCTGATTATAAACATCAGATAAAGGAATTACTTAGAACATAAAAGAAAAAGGAATTATCACAATTTAAAAACTGCTGCTCTCCTTCCACCTTTGGTTAAATAGCACCTCCTAAAACAGACCTGTGGCTACTCTATCTAAAGTAGTTCTCCCAGTGACTTATTGGTCATTATATGTTACTTTTTTTCACAACAATGGTCGCAATAATGTAATTAATTTGTTTTTTTTTTTTACTGTCTTCCTCAGGAGAATGTAAACTCTACAAGGGCAGGGACATTTTCTGTCTCATCCTCTGTTGTATTCCCAGTGCCTGGCACAATATAGTTGTTTAGTAAAATATGTGTTGGATAAATAAATGAATGAAAAGGTTCACAGTGGGCAAGTAGGTAGAAAAGTGTGATATTTGGGTTTCTATTTTTAAAAAACAAAACCCAGTCAAATTCAAAACATGCAAACTACACTAAGATTAAACATCAGCCTGATAATAATTATGAACTGGAAAAAGGTACCTTAAAAATAAAGGATAGCATAAGTAACCTGTTGAAAGACTCCTTTAGGATTGGATCATGTTCCTGAAGTATTATGAGCAAATCTCCACGAATGCCAGGGTTACTGAAAGCCTCTCTGGAGGCAGTAAATGCCAGCTGTCCGTTTGGGGGGAAAAGTACAACTTAGTACGGAGTAGTCAAATCTTACCTACATCGTAACTTATATTGTCTGACACTATAGGAGAGCCTTGGTCTTTTAATTTGTGGGAGGGAAAAAAAATCCCCTGATGGGTAATAAAACTCACAGAAACATTCACACTTTGCTTCCTTTTCAACTTCTTTGGGTCAATTTGAGCTACCACAACATCTGGACAGTGAGCTGCTTCGATCCTACAAATAAGAAATAAGTACAAAAAACGTGATTACTATTGTTCATGTGTAGTAAAACAAGCGATCCACTTCTATGGTTCATTATAAAATCAGAAAAAAAGTTCAGAATTGCAATCGAGGTACTAAACAATGTATTTCTGAAATTATGTTGACTGAAAGCAAGATTTCTCATGTGGAAGAAATCTAAGAGCACCTATATTGTCACAAGTAATCAGGTTTAACAAAATTAAGTTCATAGAAACTCGCTCACGCAAAGATGTAATCAAGAAATCTTGTTCGGACAGTGGATGGGGGACGGGAAGAGAGGTGGGGCTTTACACTTAAGGGTCGAGCGGGGCACTGGGCGCTGTGCCCAGGGTCGGAAGGACAACCAGCCCACCCGCACATGGTCAAATCACTCACTGGACCCGCCTTAGGTATTCTTGGGGAGTCCTCGGAGGTACGTTGGGATCAAAACTGTCTGTCAAGTCGCAGGGCTCCACTGGCAACAGCCGGGGCATCAACTCTTCCACTGCAGATTCCGCCGGTACCCACGCCATAGTTTTCAATGCGGCCTGTCCCACCCAGCGCATGCGCCAGGTCTGGGTCACAGCGCAGGCGCACATGTTGTCACCTTTGGCGCGGAGTTGAGCAAGAGGCTGGGCTTGGGGGCGTAACTGCGCATGAGCGAATCTGCTGATTGTCGTAAGGTTAAGGCTCCGGTGGAGTAATGAAGACTGCGAGGCTGGTTCCTAGTAAAAGTAGTTCGGAAGTTTTTCTGGGTATTACGCTCTATACGCTTCTAAGACAGGGTTATTAACTTTTATGCATCCCTAGTAGTGAGGGAACTTTAAATGTTTTTTAAATTAGTGACCAGGTTACTGTGATTATCATTTATTGAGCTCTAAATTCTTAAACCGCTGGTAGACGCATCACATGCATTTCCTCATTTAAGTTTTACAACCTTTTGACGTAAGTGGTATTATCCAGGTTTTGTAGGGGAGGAAATCGACAGAAAGAGGGGTTAAGTACTACAATCGCAACTTTCTCCGAAAAAGGAAAACCAATTCCAATCCAGATTTATCTGACGCCAAATGAATGTAAAATTAATTTCCCAGAGGAATTTCTTGTGCTTGGCTGCGCCAAAGATCACTTTATATTTATCTGAAGTGAATATTACTACTAGAGTAGCCATCACTTTTTCAGAAATATCTCTTTCCTTAGATAGTGCAAAGAATAAAGTTAATGCCAACACCTAGAAGTTATCATTATTAATCTTACAGCCAATCTTGTGAGGGGGTACTTTGTTTCCATTTTGCAAGTGAGGAAACAAGGCAGAAATGGATTAAGTTAACTTGTGCTGGGTCACAAATTGCAAGAAACAATCACAGTACTATATCTCCGTTTTTCTAAACCAGCTGTGAGTGAATACAATTGACTTGTTTTCTAAGGTTTGTTTGTTTTTCAGGGCTTTTTTTTTCTTTTTCTTAAAGCACTGTCTTTAGCTTGCAAGCAATTGATTTCAAAACCAGAATGTAACTTTCTAGGTTGGAGACAAACTAAGGACAGTCCTTAGGTTAAGAGCTAAAAAATTAGTGCTTATGAATGGTAACTAAACAATTGGGAGACTTGGAAAGAAACTGCTTGGGTGCAGTCAAACTAGAAAATTATTTGGTTAAAAATTTTACTGATTTTGGGAGAAACAAACTTATAAGAAAAATGGAGAAATGCTCCTGTCACCAAACGTTTTGGTAATGATCAAGAACAAATTAGAAAAAGTAAACAGTGTGTCATTTCTGGACTTTCCTACAAATATATATATATATGTATTTGAAACTAGCTTATTAGCAAGAAATATGGAGAAATACTGTCACCAAACGTTTTGGTAATGATTAAGAACAAATGGAACAAATTAGAAAAAGTAAACTGTCATTTCTGGATTTTCCTACAAATACTTTTTTTTTTTTTGAAACTAACTTATTAGCAATTTATCCCCATTTTTCTGGAGAAAAGAACCTAGTAGACCAATCACGAGGGAACAATTCTTAATACTGGACTCCATGTATAAGTGCATGGCAGAACTACACAGGGATGAAGGGAACAAGGGGAGGAATAACAATGGAACAAAGGTTGTCCTGGGAAATATTAAGAAAATTTCTTTTCAAAAGAAAATGTGAGTTATAAAGTACATCAGTGATTCTGAAATGGTGCTAAAAATTTAAATACACAGGAATAAATTCATTCAAGAGAGAGGAAAGTAAAAATTTATAAGGGTTACTTTCTACTCTTTAAAACTAATCTGACTTAAAAGAATTAAGGAATGAACATTGGAACACATTTTAAATATGGTTATAAATTGGAAATTGCCCTAAGTATTTTTGAATGTTTCAGTGAGATATGGGACAGTTGAGAAGAAACTATATTTGGTTGATGAAGTTATTCTGAAAAAAACTTAATTTTTAGAAAGCTGAACTCCTAAAACTATAATAACCATTTCATTTAGCCTCTTTCTAGGAAGAACTATTCCTAAGATACCAAACTGCTTCTGGTGCCCCGTTTTCAAAGATTTCCAGTCACTTCTCAGTTCACAGTGGAAAGACTTTTCTGTTTCAGTGTTTCTCACATTGGTGGTTGGCTGTAGGAGTAGTATGAAGGTTATGAGAAGAGAGCTCAATGGCTGTTTATTGATGATGATGGCATCTGCTAAGTCAAAATTACAGAGCTAAATGCAAAATTTGTCCCTGTATTTTATATCCCTTTGAGCAGCTCAGTTATTTTCAAATGTTAGTGTATGTAAGAATTATCTGGAAGAATTATTTAAAATACAGACTCCTGTGTCCTATAACTCTCTTCCTCCAGAGTTTGAGTCTGTTTATTGGTCATAGGACTCTGAAACTGATATTTTTTTTTAAAAAAATTTTTTAAGGTGTTGGGGGTAGGAGTTTATTAATTAATTTATTTATTTTTGCTGTGTTGGGTCTTCGTTTCTGTGTGAGGGCTTTCTCTAGTTGTGGCAAGCAGGGGCCACTCTTCATCGCGGTGCGCGGGCCTCTCTCTATCGCGGCCTCTCTTGTTGTGGAGCACAGGCTCCAGACGCGCAGGCTCAGCGGCCATGCTCACGGGCCCAGCCGCTCCACAGCATGTGCGATCTTCTCAGACTAGGATACGAACCCATGTTCCCTGCATTGGCAGGCGGACTCTCAACCACTGCGCCACCAGGGAAGCCCGGAAACTGAGATTTTTAAGAAGCATTCCAACTGAGAAACATAGCTTAGGCCATCCATTTAATCTTTTTCCTCCCTATTCTTTAAGATTTACTACCCTAGAATTTCTCCTCGTTACCATACTTTGTCAGTCTAAAGTTAAATTTTAGACTGTAGTCTTGGCTACAATCTAAAATTTAACTTGCCTCTTTATGCCTTTGAACTTTAATAAATTCAGTCATCTAATTAATGTTTATCAGTTTTCTATTATGTGTCAGGCACTGTGGTAAGCATTGGGCTTTATTAGGTGATCTGTGCACAGTGGAGCTCTGCTGTCAGGAAATGGGGATAATTCTGAGGAGTCCAGCTCCTGGTTAAAAACCTATGTGTGATTTTTTTTTAGGCCTGACTATACGCAATTACAAAGGCTTTACTTGGCAGGCTTCATAGGGAAACCTGCCCTCTCCACACCAGACTTGATGCTCCCATTCAATGCATTGCAGTCTCTGAAGGGAATTGCAGTCAACAACAGCCCTCCCTAGCCAGGCATTCTAATGCACTGCTGCATTCGTAGCTCAGGTGTTTCCACTTGGAGGTCTCCTTCATGGGAAACTTCACCTCTCTGGGTCAGTACCCAGTACTTTTCCACTCCTAAGGCTGCCCCCATCCCCACCCCCAGTTCCATAAATCTGCAGGAGTCTTTTCTTTGGGACCCCCTCAACAGTAAGATGACCCTCAACCAGTCATGCCATTCCATGGGGGTAATGGAACAGGGAGAGTCTGTGCTTTCACCAGGTTTAGACTCTTGCTTATGCAATCACAGTAAGTGATTATGGGCTTCACTTTTGCATTCATT
This sequence comes from Lipotes vexillifer, assembly GCF_000442215.2. Taxonomy (NCBI): domain Eukaryota; kingdom Metazoa; phylum Chordata; class Mammalia; order Artiodactyla; family Lipotidae; genus Lipotes; species Lipotes vexillifer. Next base: position 444,108 of record NW_006792683.1, read on the forward strand.
TTGGCTCATTGTTGCTTTGATTGGCTTCTCTGACACCTGGGAGCTCAGTTCTCTCCAGCTCATCTGAACACTTGACAAATTCTGTGATTAGGTATTTTAATCACTCATCTAGAAAGTAGAAGAAAGAAGGGAAGCTAATGGTGTAATTGGTAAAGAAGCAGCAGTCACTCATATTAGCCAGGTTAGGGAGGTATTCAGTCATTTTGTGGTTTCGACAATCTTCTTGATTTTGTCAGACTTCAGAGACACGATTACAGAGTGATCTTGTTTTGGTCATGATCCTTCAGGGTTCCTGAGTGTTCTTGTCTGATGTTGGTGTGCTGTGATATGGTTTAGGTTCAACAAAAGAATAATGTGGCCTGGCTGTGAGTGCCTGGGCAGCTCCTAACAACAGCTGGGGCCAACTGATAGAGCCAGGCCAATTTCAGGCTCTCAGAAGCTGCTTTATTCTTTCTTAGGGCTATATGGGGCCAAATGTTTTATATAGATTATCACATTCAATCCTCACAATGTATTATTATTCTAAGTGGTAAGTATGATTGTTACCTTTATTTTCAGATGAAGAAACTGGCTCAGAAAATGTTACAACCATGCCCAGGTCATACAAGTAGGAAGTAGATGGAGCTGAGATTCTATCTTGGGTGGTCAGACTTATGAACCATTGCTCTGAAACTTACTATGCTCCACAAGATACAGCTCAGCACAAATGAGAGGCTTTATGACCCACTGGTTGTAGATTAGAGAGAGGCAATTAAGTTAGACGCAAGGGGATCCTGGTCTTAGGTCACACCGTCTGGGCATGAGCAGAGTCAGTCTCTTTATCTCTGTCTGAGAATGCTGTTCTTAGGCTTTGGAGTCCAGATCCAACAAAGTTCACTGATGCCAGAAAATTAAGGTGAAGTCTAGTTTAGTTATGGGACACAAAACCCAAAACTTTACTCCTCTTTTAAAGTAAAAATACAAATCTAGCTCCTTCCTTTTAAAATAGGAATTCCCTTCTTTGCTACATGGTTTTAATAATTCTTATGTTCTTTACAAATCAAATAAACATTAGATAAAAAGAAAAGGAAAAAACTGTTAGTAGATAACCGTGATTTGTTTCTTTAGCTATAAATGGTTTGAGAGCAGATCATAGGATTTCATTTGTTTAGTTCAATTAAATGAACTCAGTAATAATTCTGGAGTTGGTCAGAGTGGCAGAATGAAATCGTATTGGAGTATAATACTGGTGGGGAATTCTGTGGAATAGAAGCAATTGCTGTTTGAACAAAAGCTAGAATTTTTTTTAAATTTATTTATTTTATTTATTTTTATTTTTCGCTGTGTTGGGTCTTCGTTGCTGCGCGCGGGCTTTCCCTAGTTGCTGCGAGTGGGGGCTACTCTTCATTGCGGTGCACAGGCTTCTCATGTTGTGGAGCACGGGCTCTAGGCATGCAGACTTCAGTAGTTGTGGCGCGCAGGCACAGTAGTTGTGGCTTGCGGGCTCTAGAGCACAGGCTCAGTAGTTGTGGTGCATGGGCTTCGTTGCTCCGCGGCATGTGGGATCTTCCTGGACCAGGGCTCGAACCTGTGTCCCCTGCATTGGCAAGCGGATTCTTAACATCTGCGCCACCAGGGAAGTCCCTATATTATTTATTTTTGGCTGCGTTGGGTCTTCGTTGCTGCGCGCGGGCTTTCTTTAGTTGCGGCGAGCGGGGGCTGCTCTTCGTTGTGGTGCATGGGCTTCGTTGCTCCGCGGCATGTGGGATCTTCCCGGACCGGGGCACGAACCCGTGTCCCCTTCATCGGCAGGTGGACTCTCAACTACTGCGCCACAAGGGAAGCCCGGCAGGCGGATTCTTAACCACTGCACCACCAGGGAAGTCCCTATATTATTTATTTTTGGCTGCGTTGGGTCTTCGTTGCTGCGCGCGGGCTTTCTTTAGTTGCGGCGAGCGGGGGCTGCTCTTCGTTGTGGTGCATGGGCTTCGTTGCTCCGCGGCATGTGGGATCTTCCCGGACCGGGGCACGAACCCGTGTCCCCTTCATCGGCAGGTGGACTCTCAACTACTGCGCCACAAGGGAAGCCCGGCAGGCGGATTCTTAACCACTGCACCACCAGGGAAGTCCCTTCCGCCCATTTTTTGACTGGGTTTTTGTTGTTGTTGTTGTTGTTGTTGTTGTTGAATTTATGTGTAATGTATTAGTCTTATTTACTATTATTATACCTGATATGATTGTAGTCATTGTGTGTGCAGACTACAACACCAGACAGACATCATATATATGGACTTGACACTGCCGATGCTGAGTATTACTCTTTGTAGTGAGTAGTCCAAAAATAGTTGGCTAGTGCCTTATAATGTCACTATCTGAACAAATGGAAGAGAATCCATCTTAGAAAAAACTGCAAATGCTTTATTTATTCCCTGGTGGTCTAGTGGTTAGGATTTGGCACTTTCACTGTCATGGTGGGGGGTCAGTCCCTGGGCGGGGACAAAAAGAAAAGCAAACAAACAAACAAAACCCAAACCAGAAACTGGATTAAACCAAAAAGTAGAGGCAAAAGCTCCATCTGGTGTTGACCATATAAAATTCCAAGGAATTTGCATTATCATACTTCACCTGACTGTGTAATACTAGAATCTCCAGTTTAGAAATATCTGTGGATTGAAAAGTAGGAAGGAAAATACTGGCTGTTACACATTAACTAGTGATTAAGATGATTAATGACTGAAGAAAAAGTCATAGGTTGTTTAGAATACTTGTCCCCAGATAGTCCCTGAAAAAAAGTTCCAAGGTCAAATATCTTTGGGAAATGTACGCAAATGCCACTCTTAAATATTCACAATGAATATTAGCACATTAAAACTCTTGACAAGTCAAGAGTCCTATTTTACATAATTTAACTGGTATTTGACCACAGGACCTCTCCCTCTCTCTCTCTTTTTAATATTCTCTGGCATTTTCAAGAATACCGGTTTGAAGAAGTAATTATCTTAGGAGTATTTGCTTTAAAAAAAAAGACTTTTTCGGGGGGGGAACTTATGTCAGATTTTATAGTTTTACCATCCAAATACATAAAAATGATGATGATTAAAAACAATGTTTGGGCTTCCCTGGTGGCGCAGTGGTTGAGAGTCCGCCTGCCGATGCAGGGAACGCGGGTTCGTGCCCCGGTCCGGGAAGATCCCACATGCTGCGGAGCGGCTAGGCCCGTGAGCCATGGCCGGTGAGCCTGCGCGTCCGGAGCCTGTGCTCTGCAACGGGAGAGGCCACAACAGTGAGGCCCGAGTACCACGAAAAAAAAACAAAAACAAACAACAAAAAAATACAAAAAAACCCAATGTTTTATAATTGTTTAGGTTTTCATGCTCAATTCAAAAATACTTAGGGAACAATCATTTTGTGCCAGGACCTGCACAAGGTGGTGTAACTGAAAGCAAACAATTATAATCAGTTGCATGTTGGCAAATGTTTAACAAGAATCCTTCAGGTTCACAGATTGATCTAAAATGCCTTGGTCCAGGGATGTCTATAATTAAGTTAGAAAGCCAGTAAAGCAACTTCCCTGGTGGTCCAACGGTTAAGACTCTGCGCTCCCAATTTAGGGGGCTCCAGTTCGATCCCTGGTCAGGGAACTAGATCCCACATGCTGCAACTAAAGATCCCACACAAGGCAACTAAGATCCTGTGTGCCTCAACTAAGACCGGGCACAGCCAAATAAATAAATTAATTAATTAAAAAAAAAAGAAAGCCAATAAATACTGTTATTGGAGGTTCTCTCTTTTTACAATTCATAGTCTGACTCCTTTCTCAGGAGCTCAATAAATTTTCCATTCTCTAAAATGGCCATACTACCTAAAGCAATCTACAGATTTAATGTAATACCTATCAAATTACCAATTACATTTTCCACAGAACTACAACAAATAATTCTAAAATTTATATGGAACTGTAAGAGACCAGCAATCCTGGTAAAAGAACAAAGCTGCAGGCATAACCCTCTCAGACTTCAGACAATACTACAAAGCTAGAGTAATAAAAACAGTGTGGTATTAGCACAAAAACAGACATGTGGATCAATGGAACAGAATAGAGAGCCCAGAAATAAACCCACACATCTATGGTTAATTGATCTTTGACAAAGGAGGCAAGACTATACAATGGGGAAAAGACAGTCTCTTAAGCAAGTGGTGTTGGGAAGGCTGGACAGCAGCATGTAAATCAATGAAGTTAGAACACACCCTCACACCATACACAAAAATAAACTCAAAATGGCTTCAAGACTTAAATATAAGACACCATTAAAATCCTAGAAGAGAACATAGGCAAAACATTCTGTGACATAAATCTTACCAATTTTTTCTTAGGTCAGACTGACCTAATCAAAAGAATACATATACATATATATGGTATATATTGTATATATTATATATATATGTGAATCACTTTGCTTGACAACAAACCAGAAACTAACATAACATTGTAAATCAACTTTACTTCACTTAAAAAAAAAAGAAATTTTCCATTCTCTCTCTATTCTTCCTCAGATGAAAACCTCTTAACTTTCAGTATATTTGAAAAACTAGTCTTACCATTTACCATCTGGGTCCAATGGATCCTTTCTAATTTTTATATCTTTAAGTCATCTCATGAATAATTTATACACATTAGAGTAAAGGGATATTCAATAAAGCTGTTATAAAAAAAGAGTAAAGGGATAATGAAAAACAACTTTATTGGACATTTAAGTAAGTATTTAAACATAGAAAACCCTAGTTTTTATTCCATATTTTCCTGGTTTTGAAGATATATCCAGAATGGGCAATGTCCTCTAAATGCAACTACCTACACATTATCCATGATGCTGAGTCTGGAGTAAATAGTGACTGCAGATTCCAAATACATCACTACTACATACTAGCTTATTGTTGCTTCTGATTCTTTTTGCAGTTGCATTATCAAAACACAAGACTTGTAGAATTTTTTGAAACCTTTAAAGGCTCATCATTTTGTTGAAGAGAGGACAGCCATCTTCTTTGCTACTTAGCTGCAAAACATTTGTATTTTTAGTTTTATAAATGAGCAACTCAAAGAATTTTAATTTCTAGATTATTTCCTTCTTATCGTCTTTGTATACACAACTGTCACTAGCATTTGTGCACTTAAGAATCATATCAAGTAAATGTATCCATATAAACATCATAAAAGGTGAAAGAATACTATCATGTGCTCTTAGCAAAATGAGATTATCCAGATGTTTGCTGCAAAATCTTGTGGAATGGAGTTATTCCTTTTGAATGAGTAAGTAGCTGAGAATACCACGTTTTCTTTTTGTCCTTAGAAATATATTGTTAACTAATTAATTCTTGAGTTTGAAAAATTCATTTAGGAGGTGGTCATCTAAAGATTCCTAGTTTAAGGTTATTAGGGTCTAGAGTGCTGTTCTCTATCTCTGCATTAGTCTTCTGAATTCTGAATTCTCAACTATATTCAATGAGAGCTAAAGCATAGTACAAAGATCTAGAAAGATGATGCAGTACTTTGAGCATTGCAAAAAGAAAACTGAAGGATAATGCAATAGTGATGACTTACTTCACTATTCTATCATCTTAGGTAATTCTATCATTTTCCATTTTCTTATTATTTTAGTATAATTTGAAGCATGATTTGGAACAATTAATGAGTAATGATGAAATAATTCCATGGATGATGAAGTAGGAGAATGTTGCAGGACATAGGAAAAATAAGATCAGTAAGATTCCATGATGTATCCTAGATTTACAAGAGTCCAAAGGACCCATATGACCACTACAAATAGAGAAAGTTTTATCCTATTTTTTTAAAAAATAAGTTTTCTCTTTGTTTTTTGGAAGACCTTTAAGAAAGAATAACAGTCATGAAAAAAATCAATCCTTACAAATAGTACTCCCAAAAAAGAAAATCTCAGAAAACTAAAGTTTGCGTCTAATAGATCCTGATGATATGTACAAGGGTTAAATTCTTAAACTCATTCACCTTTAAGCACATAAAGACAGATATGAATGAATTTGTTACCCATCATAACATTTATTTCATTGTAATAGGAAACAAAAGCCTTTTGTTCAGCTGAATACATAGGCATTATGACTTCTTAGACTTCATTGAGCTGGATGGTAAAGATCCCTTTCTGGGGACCATAAAATAATGAAATTACCGAAGGTGCTATACTTTGGTGTATTCCTCACTGAATTCCAGGATCCTGGTGGATCCTCTCATCTATGTCTATTTACCCTACTCATTCCTAGATCTTGTTTCTTTTTGCAAATGTCCTTATTCCACCTTTATATCATTGTCTACAGCTATTTACATGCTGTACTTTCAGCCAAGAATCCTTGTTAAGGTAGTATCCTGAGCCCGCTTTATTTGCAGGATTATAGAAGAATTTTGGCTTCTGATTCCCATTTCCTCTTCAGGATTGTATTAAAATCTGATAAGCAAACTAATACTCTTTTACCTTACAAAACAATCTTAGAGGAAGTAAAATATATATGTTTGCTGCATATCTTATTTCTTGTGAATATAAGCTTGAAAGAACAAAAAATTGATCTTTTTCTCTATTCCATAAAATGCTTATAGGGCTAAGCTTTGCAGGATTTTAGGTGTTGTCCTATCTGGAAATAATTCCGTGAGCAACCCCTCACTGAAGGGTGGGGTTGCCTGAGACCACCAAGCTCGAATGCCTTTCCAACCAGTTTCTGTCTGTCCCATTTTGCTCAGTTCTTTTCTTGGAAAGAGAAGCAGAAAACACATCAAGATTAATCAGCCAAAGATTGTAGTGTGTGTGTGTGTGTGTGTGTGTGTGTGTGTGTGTGTGTGTAGGGGGAGAGGTGGCAGAGGCAGTGTAGGAGGGAAGAGGTAAACTGACTAGGAATACATGAATAGTGTATAAATAGTATATAAATTCTTCCAGACCAGACATTTGGCTGTTTTGCCTACATCGTATCACAGCATCGCTACTGTGCCTGGCACAAAGTAGGTAGATGTTCAGTAAATGTTTGTTGCACTATGTGAAAGAACGAACTTCTCACTTTGCTTTTTCAGGGGCAATGCAGCCTGTGTTTCTTGGAATCAACCCGGGCCCTAGAGGAGAGGATGTCCTAGAGCAGGGGTCCCCAAGCCCCCACCCTCACCTGTCTGCGGCCAGTTAGGAACCCGGCTGCACAGCAGGAGGTGAGCAGCGCGGAGTAATGGACGCTTAATCTGCCGCTCCCCATCGCTCACATTACCGCCTGAACCATTCCCCCTCCACCCCTGAAAAATTATCTTCCACAAAACTGGTCCCTGGTGCCAGAAAGTTTGGGGACCACTCTCCTAGAGGACACCTCCATCTCTCTCAGCAAGCTGAGGAGTCTGGCGACAGAAGGTCACACATCATGAGACCCGCGGGGAGTGGGAGCCGCCATGGCTCCGGGGAGAGGGGACCGGAGCGCCATGGCGCGCCCCACCCTCGCGCTCCAGTTCCACCAGGTCCCGTGCCCCTCCCCGCCCCTCCTGAGTACCCCTGTTAGGTTTGGCATTGTCACCCCGCCCCTCCAGCCCTGGTCCCCTCCTCTTCCCCTCCCTTTTCCCCTCCCCCCGCCCCGCCCTGGTCCCGCACCCTCCCCTTCAGTTCCCTGGCCCGGTCGCCCTGCCCTCAGAGCCGTCCCCTCCCCCTCACGCCCCCTCACGCCCCGCCCCGCCCTTTGACGTGGCAGAAGCGGCACCAGCCATGTTAGTCCCGCAGAGTTCTGCGCCGAGGCTGGGGGCGGGGCGGCGCCGGCCCTGATTGCGGTGCTAAGGCTGCTCTGGCTCGGCGGAGAGGGCGGATTTTGTAAGGCCGAGGCTGCGACAGGCGCGGATCTCGTACGTGGTGGCACTGTGGTAAGGATCCACTTCAGGGCTGCCTCCTCTCGGCTCCCTTGGGGGTCCGCGGGCGCTCAGTGGGAAGCGGGGGAGGGGCGGCTGTGCGGCGGCGGGTCCGCGGGCAGGGGTCTCAAGGGTGGTGCCTGCTCTGCTGCCTTGGTGCCCCGAGGCAGGCGGGGTGCGCCGGGGCTGCGAGCCGCCCGGGCGGGGCTGCCTGGAACCCTGAACTTGTCACCCTCTCACCCACCACCCTCTGCTTAGTTCTCTCTGGGCCTGGGAACCTGGCCCCCTCACCCACCTGCCCTGTATCAGGTGCGAAAGATGGGAGTCGGGTGAAAAACAGCAGTTTGGGCATCTATCTCCCCCAGCACCCCACCCTCTGCTCCCGGCCGATCTGCCTTCCCCACCCCACCCCACCCCATCACCGTTTCTAGGTACTTTGACTTCTTGGTTCATTCCCTGCCTGAGCTGAAGAGTCCTAGACTTTGAACCGAGGTGACTTCGTCACCCGTAGTTCGGCCTTGGGAGTTAAACGGGATAAGAAGAAAAGTGCCAGGTATTAGCTAACACCTTGGGCCTTGATTACAAATAGACTTCAGTTATCAGATTAGACCAATTGTACCTACTTCATTCAGCCCTAAGTGTTTTCCCGTTCTGGTGGGAAGGGAAAAGTCATAGTTAAATCTGCATGTAATCACTGGATTGAGTAAGTTGAATTCGTGTTTTCACTTGAACTTACTCAAGTTACACCCCTCAAAGTCGTGGATAACTAGCCAAGTTGACTTGGTTAAAAGAAGTTTTAGATTTAAATATAAATGCGTGTTAAGTCTTCCTTCTCTCCCTTCTCCAGTAGTCTAATGGACATCATTTTGGAAGTCCAGTCATTTTTAATAGGATCAGAATTTTAGATTTAGAAGGGGTCTTGTAGTTTTCTAACCCAAACCCCTGACCTTACAGATGAGAAATTGAGGATCAGAGGGGTTAAGCTATTTTTCCAATATAATAAATCTAGTCATGGGAAGTAGTTGAAGACACTTCATTGAAGATTTTAGGACAGAAAAGTGGGAGAGGCACATATAATTGTTAACAAATATATCTGATTGGAAGGAACTCAAATTTTACTTGCAATTTACAGTGTTTTGCACTTAGTTATCTATAAATGGGCTAAAATTGGAATATTTTAAAACTTTTAATTATTATTGAATAGGTAAAGCCTTTTAAAATACTGTGGGCACATATCTGATGTTCTAGGTTAAAGTGACTTAATGCTTCTTTGCTTTTAGTTATACCACGAGAAAGTATTTAACTAAGGTAACTCTCAGTGATTATAAGTTGTGCTGAAAAATGAGACATTTCTTTAAAATGGTCTTTTGTGTTTGTGCCACTTAAAAAAAAATATAACACCTAGTATAGTAAGTCTGCATCCTAATATAGTGTTTGAATCGTATTTATTTAGTTTTATGCCTTTAGACAAACATAACATCAGGGGAGAGAATGCTTATCAAATAATGCCATTTTATAAAAAGCTGGTTTGTAAAAGGACTTTATTTCAGATATGCTATTGTTGAATATGGGACCAAACCTGGCAAAATTTGTACTAGAATGAGTGATTTTAAGATTGAGTAATTTCTCCCTTGGAAACGTGAGCGAAGTTGCGGGGGTGTTTTGCATGCCTATGTAATTGGACCAGTTAAGAAGAAACAGGTGGGACTTTTTCAAACCACTGCTGGAAAGTGAGAAGGTAAGAAATAAGTGTGATTTAGTGAACAAATATAATCTTAGAGCAGAGAGACTGAGAGGAAAAAGAGTGAGGAAGAGGAGGGGAATTGTACTCAAATATCACTCAGGTGATATTTAGTATGTCTCAATAAAAAGTAAGGATGTGGAGTTACAATCCACGTTTGGTACCTTTTGTAGAAACTTAAATCTGGCTATTGCCTGTGTGTAGATGTCTTCATGCTAAGTTTCATAGAGCCTTTCTCTACTAGGCTCCCAGATTTTGAATTAAGCCCTAGAGTCCTAAGGAGGTGTTTCTCAAGACCTCATTATACTCTCTCTTTTTTTTCTTTAAAGAATGGATGCACTTATAAATTTATTTATTTTATATATTTATTTTTGGCTGTGTTGGGTCTTCGTTGCTGCGCGGGCTTTCTCTAGTTGCGGTGAGCGGGGGCTGCTCTTCGTTGCGGTGCACAGGCTTCTTATTGCAGTGGCTTCTCTTGTTGCGGAGCATGGGCTCTAAGCGCATGGGCTTCAGTAGTTGCAGCACGCGGGCTCAGTAATTGTGGCTCACGGGCACGGCCTGTGGGATCTTCCTGGACCAGGGCTTGAACCCGTGTCCCCTGCATTGGCAGGAGGATTCTTAACGACTGCACCACCAGGGAAGCCCCAAGACCTCTTTATACTCTTAAGCATTATAAAGCATATAATGCTTAAGACTATTATAGGATCCAGAAAAAAAAGAAAACCTGGCTTAATAGAAGACAAGTAGATTTTTATATCTACTGCTTTGCTGTCTATTGTAATATGTTGTTTTGGTTGAATTGTGTGAAGGAAGTCTGGCTTCACATAGGTACGAAGTTGGAAAAAGGAGAGATAATATTAATAGCTTTTTTGTATTAAAAAATGTGCATATTCCTTGATACTATACCCAAACTCGACAGTTTTAATTAAGAAATCAAGGGTTAATTGCAGTGTGGAGTCTGAAACCTTAAAAATGAACTTTTTGTACTTATTGCATTATAACCCATTGGTCTGTCCTACACTTTGTTTTTGTTTTTGTTTTGTTTTGTTTTGTTTTGCGGTAAGCGGGCCTTTCACTGTTGTGGCCTCTTCCGCTGTGGAGCACAGGCTCTGGACTCGCAGGCTCAGCGGCCATGGCTCACGGGCCTAGACGCTCCACAGCATGTGGGATTTTCCCAGACCGGGGCATGAACCCGTGTCCCCTACATCTGCAGGTGGACTCTTAACCACTGCGCCAGCAGGGAAGCCCTGTCCTACACTTTGAATGGATCATTTACCCGTGCATGATTTTGTAACATCATGAAAAGATCATTTGGGAGCTCTTGCTTCACTGAATAATGTGTATCTTCCAAATGTTCGCATGTTTCATTATACAATATATAAAAAATCATATTATTATCACTACTGGTCTCATCAGCAAAATCTTTACATATTAGGAGGTTGTGAAGCTCATGGTATTAGATACAAGTTTAAAAAATTAATTTAAATTTGAGAAAGCTCAGATTTTATCATTGGCCACAAATACTGTGAATGGTTTTGCAGGTGACAGGCTCACTTCATCCATTTTTAAGAAAATATATAACAAATACCTAAGTACTAGTTATATACTATTCTTGGAGAATTGAGAAAATAGTCACTCAAAACATTTTTTGTGTCTTGTCGTTCAAATGAACAACCCTGATTGGTTGAGTATATTTTAATAGTATTGTAGCATGGAAGCTGTTGCTAAAAACCATTTCTCTCCCAGAGGAGGTTGTTTCTCCTCTTATTGTTGCCTGTGTTAAAACTGAGCTTGGCATCTTCTAACTCCTCTCTGATTATCCCAGACCTTTGTTTTATCATTATCTTTCAACAGCCACTTTTTCTTGAAAGCTCATATTATCTTTCTCAAAGCTGTCTCCTGTATTTAGCTTTAAGATAATCTTTTCTAAACAAATCTAGATATCTTAGGATTTCTCTCTATACTTTATCAATCTTTGAAAAATACATGATCGCTTTTGAATAGCATAAAATTCCTTAGCTGTCTCTGAAATTCTGATGGGAGGAAATACAGTGTTTAATTTTTATTTTATTATTTTTTAATTGAGATATAATTGGCATATAACATCTCTTTTAGAGAAGGGAAAGGTCTTAGCTGCTTAAGATACTTCAGATTTTTTAAGCTTTACTTTCTGTAATTTGTATTGCTAAAATATATTTGGACATTTTTCTAAAATTAAAATTGTTATTATATCTAATAATACCTTTTCTTCCCTTACTTACATTTTAGAATCAGCTCCTCATCCCACTGTTGTTCTTAGCTACTTCAGCATCCATGTTGCCTCTGTTGGCACCCTACCTTCATAATTCTTCGGTTCTTGATGCCATTCATCTCTCCCACAAGTCTTTTAGCCAGCCACATAGTACTTGAAATTCTATCTTCTCAGACCTTTAAATTTTACAGTTTCCTTCCATCACTAACCAGTGTTGCGTTTTGAGAGCATGAGATAGATAGAACTGCTTCCCAGGTAGGAGAGCTGGCATCCTAGTCAGGAAGCTAAAGAATAACAAGATGGAGATGTCTCTTGATACTGGGCACTAACCAGAGTGGCATCTCCCTCTTCTAGTGGTAAAGTTAAATGATTATATTGAAATTATATATCTCAAATTAGAGTTTAAAATGCTCTCTTAAGTTGGAATGTTAAAAGTATTCTGAATTAAGTTTCTGCAAGAGAGGTTAAATGATGCATGATAAAAAAATTACCTGTCTAAAATAGAAGTACCTAGTTTTAGAAAAATATTTTTGTTTTGCACCCTTAAATATTCTCTTCTAGCAAGTTTAGTGGAAACTGACTACTTTCTGGGTAGAAAAGCATGTGAGTTTTAGAATTTAATGTTTTTGACAATCTATTTATTAGAATAATGTAACTCACAAGGCTGATACGGAAAACTTAGGATCTAGATTTTCCCCCATTTTTGCCTTAAATCAATAGGACATCTATTTTATTATTTATTATTTTTTGCCATAGTTTTTTTGGGAGTGAATAAAAAACGATAAAATACCTCTCATTGGGCCTAATAGGCATTGGGTTCTGTAGAGCCATTCATTATTTTGTTATAATTGTGGTCATTGTTGTTTGCTAATTTTTTTGAGATAAATATTTTCATTTGGTTATGATTTCTAATGGATTAATATTGCTGGAAGTGCGAAAAACATACTTATTTTGAATTTTCTTAAGAGGATTTAAAAATATCCTTTAATTTTGTTACAGAAATAAGAATCAAGCTGTACCATGACAACCTATTTGGAATTCATCCAACAAAATGAAGAACGAGATGGAGTCCGATTTAGTTGGAATGTTTGGCCATCAAGTCGACTGGAAGCTACAAGAATGGTCGTTCCAGTAGCAGCCTTATTTACACCACTGAAGGAGAGACCAGATTTACCACCCATTCAGTATGAACCTGTTCTGTGTAGTAGGACCACTTGCCGTGCAGTTTTGAATCCTTTATGGTAATTAAAGTATATGGAAAAAAACTATTGTGTCACTATGATTAAAAAAAAATGTAGTTTCTTTCTTGCTCATTTATATAAGAATATCTTTGTTTTTGATTATAGTTATTTTTTCAAATTAAGGTAGTCAGATCCAAAGAGCTGTAAAATCTTAGGATCATTCTAGTTGTAGAGAGTTGATAAGAAACCAAATGCAAAGTTGTCACTGTGTAAACTGTTAGATTCTATCAGTATTCTCTAGATACTGATGCTGACAATCAGCCCATCTTGTGTAATTTGAAAAGTCATAATTGAGTGGTATGGTGTTTGAAAAATGTTATGATTTCTTGTTACATAAGCCAGACTCTCAAGAATTAACGTTTATTCCTCCTTCTCAGTCCACTAGCAAATCTGGTCGATTCCATCTCCAGAACAATCAGGATTCTGTCTCTTACTCTCTGCTAGAACATGGTACTTCAAAATATACCATCTTTTTCCTGGATGGTTTCATTATCCTCCTAACTGGTCTTCCTGTTTCTGTTCTTGCTTTTCAGCAGTCTCTTCTCCACTCAGAAGCTAGAGTTTTACAAATGGATATCAGATTATTTAAATTGTTCAATAGATACTTATTACACTTGGAATGAAAAATCCATAGCCCTTATCAAGACCTATAAAGCCCTATATGATCTATCCTCTGTGTATTTCTGCCTTCATCTTGTATCATCCATTTTCTTTATTTTCATCTGCATTATACCTTACCCTCTCTCTTATCCTTGGATATACCTAACTTACTTCTACCACAGACTTTGTGCAATAGCTATATGTGCTGCCTGGATTGCTTTGCCCCCAGATTTTCCTGTGACTGGTTTCTTTTCATTCTGATTACATGTCATTGTTTATTTTTATTTTTTTTGGCTGCGTTTGGGTCTTTGTTGCTGCGCGTGGGCTTTCTCTAGTTGCGGCGAGAGGGTTTTTCATTGTGTTGCGCAGGCTTCTCATTACTGTGGCTTCTCTTGTTGTGGCACGCGGGCCCTGGGGCGTGCGGGCTTTAGTAGTTGTGGCTCATGGGCTCTAGAGCACAGCCTCAGTAGCTGTGGCGCAAGGGCTTAGTTGCTCCGCAGCATGTGGGATCTTCCTGGACCAGGGATCAAACCCGTGACCTCTGCATTGGCAGGCGGGTTCTTAACCACTGCGCCACCAGGGAAGTCCCTCAGTTGTTTATTAATGAAGGCTTTCCTTTAAAGTAGCCCACCCAAATACATTCTCATGTCCTGCTTTGTTATCTTTAATCTTTATTATCACTATCTAAAAGTATCTTCTGTGTTTATGCATTACTTGTTTATTGTCTTTCTCTTCTACAATATAAACTCTGTGATAGCAGGGACCTTTGATCTTATTTACTTCTTTATCAGCACCTAGAATAATGGCATTCAATAAATATATTTTTATTGAATAAATGCTTTCTAGATCTGAGTTTAGAAGTTACTGAGCCATTTGGAGAAAAAAAAAACACCTAAAAATACATGGCTTTTAAAGATTGCTTTGATATCAATTTGAATGTATTCATTTTCAGAAAGAAATTAATTTTATTGAAATTAGGATTATTGTACAATTTAACTGAACCATGAGCTATTGTATCTTTTCTTAAAACAGTCAAGTGGATTACCGAGCAAAACTCTGGGCTTGCAACTTTTGTTATCAAAGGAATCAGGTAAGAAAACCCCTGTTGCAGATGTTAATGCTATAATACTGCTCTAAATATGCAGAAAGATGCATATTTAAAAATAAAGATGAAATAACTTTATATATGATGAAACTATCTTTTTAAATAATTAAATGATCAGGAAATAATTATTTTCAGTTTAAAATTTCATTACTCACAAATAATTTGTTAAAAAAAATTGTTTTTTCTACCTGCAGTTTCCACCTACTTACGCTGGTATATCTGAACTGAATCAACCTGCTGA
>NW_006792683.1:459166-515454 GCF_000442215.2 Lipotes vexillifer
GCTGAACTTTTACCTCAGTTTTCTAGCATTGAATATGTAGTTCTGGTAAGAACATAAGAGTAACTCTTTAAGAAATTTAAAATATCCAGTAATTTATACCAAAATAACTGTTAAATTGAGCTGACTTAAAAGGCATCATTTTTTTAAGAAGATGTTGGGGGTAGGAGTTTATTAATTAATTAATTTATTTTTGCTGTGTTGGGTCTTCATTTCTGTGTGAGGGCTTTCTCTAGTTGTGGCAAGCGGGGGCCACTCTTCATCGCGGTGCGCGGGCCTCTCACTATCGCGGCCTCTCTTGTTGTGGAGCACAGGCTCCAGATGTGCAGGCTCAGTAGTTGTGGCTCACGGGCCTAGTTGCTCCGCGGCATGTGGGATCCTCCCAGACCAGGGCTCGAACCTGTGTGCCCTGCATTAGCAGGCAGATTCTCAACCACTGCGCCACCAGGGAAGCCCAAAAGGCATCATTCTTGATTCTCACATTGAATTGATTGAGAATTTCAAAGGTAAGAACTGTCAAGGTCAGTTTGAGTAAGGTAATTTCTGTTGTAGTTATTTGAAAGGTGGCCAAGGTATTGGGTGGGGTGGTGTGGTTTGCTATACCGAATAGATCAATAAACAGTAAAGTATCAATTTTGCTTTGTAGTTGGAAGGTCAATTACAAATACTTGGTCAGTATGATGCTAGAGGCTAATGATATATTCCCAAGTCTAATAATGAAATTACTCTTGCATTGGCCCTTGTTAGGAAAATCATTTTTCTTCCCTTTCTGAATAGCTTTACATAGTTATTTACATATTTAAGTATTAAGGTAATATTTTTTATGAATGTTGTAGAGAAACCAGAATATGGTTCACTGAGCCAGTCAGTAATTTGTCCACTCTGGCTAGTTTCCAGTTCTCTTATAATCCAATTCAGGGTTAGATAATTATTTTATAAAAATCACCTAATTTTGCTTTTAAGCTTTATAGTTACTATTTTCTTATTTTAAAAGAAATAAGTGCTTATTATAAGAAATGAAACCTCATGCAGTTAAGTAAAATTGAAAGTGAAAATCTCCTTCATGTAACTATAAATAATGTTTTTTAAACTGAATTTTTCACTTGATGATGTCTTGGATATTTCTCCATGCACATATAACCTGTTTCATTTCTGAAATGGCTTTATTAGGATTCCATTGTGTAAATGTATTGTAAATTATTTAATTAGTCCTCTATTGATTATCCTGTGTATTGTGCTGAAGTGTTAATACTTTTAAAACATTTTTTTTTTATTGCAACATTTTTTAAAAGCGTGGTCCTCAGATGCCTTTGATATTCCTCTATGTGGTTGATACTTGCATGGAAGATGAAGACTTACAAGCCCTGAAAGAATCTATGCAGATGTCATTAAGTCTTTTACCACCTACAGCTTTGGTTGGCCTAATTACTTTTGGGAGAATGGTGCAGGTTCATGAACTTGGATGTGAGGGCATTTCAAAAAGCTATGTCTTCAGAGGAACAAAAGATCTGTCTGCCAAACAACTGCAGGTAAACAATAAGAATGGTAGTTTTAGCCTGTTTGTGCACATCACTCTATGTGTGTCTATAAATGCCTTCTAGATATAAGTATCTAGAAAGTATTATGAATGACTAATATAATTGTATTATAACAAAGCCTTTAAATTTAGTGTTGGCCTCAGCGTTGTTTCATTTGCCTTAAATTGTTATCGTAGAGATTGAAGACCCTTCACTTTTGAAGTATCTTTAAAATTTAGAGTGAAACTGAAGCTATTTTACTAGAGATTTGAAGGGCTTATAGAAGAGTCATGCTGAAGACTGAGAGAAGGTAACCACAGAATTTTAGCTTTTGTTTCTTTACATCTCACTTAGAAAAAAACACTTTTGGCAAGGGGACATATTTTAAGGCTTGAGAGTTAATAGGTGAACCATGAGTATATATATATTTTCACACACTAGGACATTTTTATCTTTGGGGCAAATTGAAGCTTTGTCTTCCAAGGCAGGGAGTTATGTGTAACATACTAGGATCATCTTGGTGTATTTTTCAAAATCTTTTTCTGTCCAGAGATTTTGATAGATCATAAGAGAGTGAGTGAATATGTGCTTCAACTGGAAGATAGTTGAGAGGGTAGAGATTGTTCATGTAAGTGTTTTGAAAAACTTTCTAAATGATTCTTTTTTTAAAATTAATTAATTAATTAATTGTTGGCTGCATTGGGTCTTCGTTGCTGCGCACGGACTTTCTCTAGTTGTGGCGAGTGGGGGCTACTCTTTGCTCCGGTGCGTGGGCGTCTCATTCAGTGGCTTCTCTTGTTGCCGAGCACAGGCTCTAGGCTCACGGGCTTCAGTAGTTGTGGCATGTGGGCTCAGTAGTTGTGGCTCGTGGGCTCTAGAGTGCAGGCTCAGTAGTTATGGCGCACGGGCTTAGTTGTTCCGAGGCATGTGGGATCATCCCGGACGAGGGATTGAACCCATGTTCCCTGCATTGGCAGGTGGATTCTTTTTTTTTGTTTTTAATAAATTTATTTATTTATTTATGGCTGTGTTGGGTCTTCATTGCAGTGCACAGGCTTCTCATTGTGTTGGCTTCTCTTATTGTGGAGCACGGGCTCTAGGCCTGAGGGCTCAGCAGTTGTGGCTTGTGGCTCTAGAGCACAGGCTCAGTAGTTGTGACGCACGGGTTTAGTTGTTCAATGGCATGTGGGATCTTCCCGGACCAGGGCTCAAACATGTGTCCTCTGCATTGGCAGGTGGATTCTTAACCACTGTGCCACCAGGGAAGTCCCTCTAAGTGATTCTTATACAACCCCCAGTTGAGAAATTACCCTGATAAGCCTGGTATAAAGTAGACAGATATGAAATCAGACTTTGGAGGCATCCAGGTAGCCCAAAATGAAAAAAAAAAAAAGATTTTGAGGATGACTAATTTGAAGCTTAGCAGACTAGGATAGTGGTGCTGCAGTTAACCGAGAAAGAAAATACTGGAGGAATATGCAGGTTTGGAGGGGGAGGATAAATGAACAGTGAATATGATAGTGAATCATAGTAGTGATTAAGATTTGAGGAAATGGGGAAAATTAGAGTCTGTGTTCTTTCAAGAGGTTTGTTGTTGAAGGTAGGGAAGAAGATAGTGTGAAAGTTTGAGAGAGAGAGGACCGAGTTAAAGAGGTTTACTTTAGGAGGGACACTTGAATGTGTTTATACACAAAAAGAGACTAAAGACCGTGAGTGAAAGCAAGAGTGAGATGAGCAGAGTGAGGTTTCACAAAACATGACAGGGATTCCTTCAGGAGCACAAGAAGCAGAGTACCTTGAAGGGGAGGATCACTTGTTTCCATGAGACAAGAGAGAGTGGGCAAGTTTTAACCTCTATGTACCTTAGTTTTTTTTGTTTGTTTGTTTTTGTTTTTGTTTTTTATTTTGCGGTACGCAGGCCTCTCACTGTTGTGGCCTCTCCTGTTGTGGAGCACAGGCTCCGGACACGCAGGCTCAGCGGCCATGGCTCATGGGCCCAGCCTCTCCATGGCATGTGGGATCTTCCTGGACCGGGGCACGAACCCGTGTTCCCTGCATCGGCAGGTGGACTCTCAACCACTGCGCCACCAGGGAAGCCCATACCTTAGTTTTTTCATGTGTAAAGGGAGATAATAATAGTATGTATCTTACAGGGCAGTCATGAAAATTAAATGGATTGTGCTTTTAGATGTTTGCTATTACTGTTATTTTTAAACTGTAAATTTATTTAAAGTAGTTTACTTCTAGTTCTGATTGTAGAATACATTTTACTTAAATTATGTAATATATATGTAATACATAAAACATCTGCCTTTTTGAAACAATGAATGCATGCAAACTAAATTTTTTTCTCCATCAAAATGTTTTTATCTTCCTTCTCTACCCATCTTGTTGAAGAGAGCCTGGTCTTTGTTCCCCAAATAGTTCTAGATTCAAATCTTAAACTCTTCTAGTTGTGTGATCTTGGGCTGATCTCTTTGCTTGTTTTCTCCTCTTCTATGGAAAGGAATAAACAATACCTATTTTACCAGATTATTTTATTTTAATACTAAATGAAATAATGTAAGTGAGAACACTCAGTGTAGTGTAAACTCTTTCAGGGCTTCATAGCAAAATCTGGACTAATATCTTGCTTTGCTACTTACTAGTTTTGTAACCTTAGGCAAGTTACTTAGCCCTTCCGAGTGTCAGTTTTCATTTGCAAAGCAGGAATTTGAAAATCTACTTCATTATACTTTGTGAGGAAATAGTATATACAAAGAGTTTAGCACAGAATCTGGCACATAAGTCCTCAGTAAAAAGTTGCTGTTCCTTCTAGCAATGTAGGAAATAACTGCAGGATTGGTTCAATAATTTTTTTTTTTGCAAATCTTTAGACTTTCTGATTTTCTGTTATATACTTTTATTCTATTACTTTATGATTAAGCATTTCTAGATTCAAGAAAATTTTAGTAAAATAACATTATTTTCATGTGTCTAGAGAGGAATTCTGCACACATCTAAAATTCAGAACAAAACTGGCAGTTTGGTTAGGCATTAAGTCAGAAAATTAAGAATAGACGTACAAGGTGTGTGTACCTTATAAACCCCATTAATACAATTCCTTGTATCTCTCCTTTATATTTATTACAGTTGCAATTTTACACTTATTTAGCTAATGATTTAACTCTTGTCTGTTTCACCAGATATAAATTTTCATACAGTCAGGGACTATATATTTTTTTCGACATTAGATACCTGGCACATTGAGATATAGTTGCTGAAAGGAATGAATGAACATAAGAAATATAAACATTCAAGCTACACAGTAACTTATTTTTACTTAATTAGAAATAAAGTATTTCTGAGCTAGTATCCCTCTTTTTTGCTTACATAGCACCTTGTACTTTGCTGTCTTATGATGATCATTTCATTGTATTACTGTTTACCTGACAGTCTCCCTAGCTAGAACTTTTGCTTTCTGAGGGAAGAGACTTTGTGTTCTTTATTTTTGTGTTCCTAATGCCTACAGAAGCACCTTGCATGTCATAAATATTTCATACATCTTTGTAGGAGTAATTAAATGGATATCACAAAAATAATCTCTTTACAGGAAATGCTGGGGCTCTCTAAAGTACCAGTTACTCAAGCAACACGTGGTCCTCAGGTACAGCAGCCACCTCCTTCCAATAGGTAATAAATACGGCAAAGAGAATTTTACAATTCATGTGGCTATTTTAAGCATACTATATCCTTAATTTGAATGTAGGGATTCAGTGATACTATATTGTTAAACATTTTTAGGAATATAAATATTGCATTAGTATACTTTTTAAAGAGTTGAGGTAGAATCACATCACTGAAAAGGTTGGTTTTTCATTATTACAATGTAAGGAGTTTCTTTAGTTTTGATATATTCTTGATTTTCTAAGTTCAGAAAAACTTAATTTTTGTGGTTGAGGGCAGCCAAGCAAAAATAGTGCCCCACAAGCTTTTCATTTTGCCTCCTTAGCCTTGTAGTAGCTTTTTCCACTAAACTTACTAATCAGAGGTGGTCTTACTAAAACTGAGTTGATGTATCTTCTCATAATTAATTCAGTAACCTTAAAACTTACTAGATTGGTAAATGGAAGATGCAGTCTCAAAGTAATACTTGGTTTGAGTGTTTTATTTATAGTAGTTGTACTCAGTGTGGTTCTTCACCAGTGGGCAGCATCACCTGGGAACTTATTTGAAATGCAAATTTTTGGTCACCACCCCAGACTTACTGAAACAAAACTCTGGAACCAGCAATCTATGTTAAAACAAGCCCTCCCACCAATTTTGATGTAAACAAGTTTGCGAACCATTGGTCTGCCGTGTATTCAAATTATTTTTCTCTTTTTTTAAGAAAGTGGACAATTTGTTTCTTAAACCCTCATCCACAAACATTTATAAATGGCTTTTAAATTAATTTTGTTTTGCAGGTTCTTACAGCCAGTACAGAAAATAGACATGAATCTCACAGATCTTCTGGGAGAACTGCAGCGAGACCCGTGGCCTGTACCACAGGTAAAGAGACCTTTGCGTTCCTCTGGGGTGGCACTTTCCATAGCTGTAGGACTACTTGAGGTAGTGACAATAGATTTGTTTTGGAATGTAAATGTGTATGTGTGTGTATGGAATGATATGTACAAGATAATGTTGGGTGGAAAAATCAGGTCATAGGACAGCACATACGTGATTTTATTTAAAGTTTGATCTGTGGTATATCCTTTTGTGTATAGAGAGGCTTCTGGAGGGATATTTACCCAATTGTTAACAGTGGTGGGTTAAGGAGAGTTTTACTTTTAAGTAGAATTTGAAAATTTTACACTTGACATATATTAGCTTTGTAATTAGAAGAATTTTTTAAAAAATGTTTTTTAAAATTTGAAATGTTATTAAATTTATAGAAAAGCTGCAAAGGACTTTTCTGAAGTATTTGAGATTAAGTTGCTGAAGTGATGTTACCAACACCTTGAATACTTTTGTTTTATTTCCTATAAACCAGGATATTCCCCTACATAACCATAATACAACTTCCAAAGTCAGGTTTTGAAATATATGATACATACACTGATGTATTATACAATACATAACACTGATACATTACTACCATCTATTTCTCAAAACTCATTCAAGTTTCACTGGTTATCTCAATAATTTCTCTTACTGAAAGGATTTAATTCAGAGGCATGTATGTCGTGGTTATGTCCGTTTAGTCTCCTTTAGTCTGGTATAGATCCTCAGCCTTTCCTTGATTTTAATGACCTTGGCACTTCGGAAGATTCAGGCCAGTATATAGAATGTCTCTCAAATTAGGTTTATCTTGATGTAGCGTCACAATTAGATTGAGGTCTTGCATCATTGGCAGGAATATCACAGAAGTAATGGTCTGTTCTTATTGTATCCTCTCAGGTGGCACATGATTTTCATTTGCCCATTATTGATGATTATGACTTTGATCACTCATTAAGGTGTGTCTGCCAGGTTTCTCCACTGTAAAATTACTCTTATTTCCCCTCCTTTTGTAATTAATAAACACTAGATGGTGAGGATCTTTGAAACCATGCAAATATCCTATTCCTCGTCAAACTTTCAATGTATTCATTTATTAATATCACTGTGGATTCGTGGTTTCCTATTTTTTACAGTGAGTTATCTGTTACTGTCATTTTTTATTTTTAACTTTCTACTTTGACATAATTCCAAACATACGGAAAAGTTACAGGAATGGTTCAAAGAATTCCTTTAAACCTTTCACCCAGATTCCTCAGATGTTAACATTTTATTACATTTGCTTTATCCTTCTCTCTCCAGATATTTATATAGATAGTGTGCTTTCCCTATACATATAGATGTAGCTATATATAGGTATCTATTTATATGTAACACACATATAAATTTTAAAAAACCATTTGAAAGTCAGTTACCAATGTGATGTCCCTTTATTTCTAAGTTCTTTAGTGTGCATTTCTTAATTACATAAGAACATTCCTTTGTATAACCGCAGTTCATTTAACAATCATGAAATTAACATTGATATAACACTATTTTCTAATCTTTAAACTTCATTCAGATTTCACCAGTTATCCTAATAATACTGTGTATTGTATTCAGTTGTCATGTCTCTTTGGTGTCCTTTATTCTGGAACAGTTCCACAGTTTTTCTTTGTGTTTCATGTTTTAGGAGTATAGGCTAGTTATTTTGTAGAAGGACTCTCAATTTGGGTTTATCTGATCTTTAATCATGAGCAGATTGAGCTTATGCACTTTTGGCAGGAATATTGCAAGACTGATTTGTGTTCTGCTTAGTGCAACATATCAGGAAGTTTTATTACTGCTGTTGTTACTTAGCTCTGATCACTTGGATAAGGTGGTTTCTGCCAGGTTTCTTCACTGTAGAGTTACATTTTTTTCACTGTAGAGTTAACTATCTAATGGGGAGATACCTTGTATATTCATCTAACCCAATAGTTTTAGCATCTATTCATGATTCTTGCCTGGTCAATTATTATTGTGATGGGTGCTAAATAGTGGCTTTCTAATTCCATAACTTCTTCTACATTTATTAGTTGGCTTTCTACTTGAGGAATAGCATTCTGTTCTTCCCCATTTATATATTTATATTGGTGTGGATTCTTATTTCACCCAATGGATATTCCTTTACTATCATTATTTATTTTGATACTCAAATTGTCCCAGATTTGGCCAGTGGGAGCCCCTTCAAGCTGGCTCCTGGGTCCTTATTATATGTCCTTATTATATGTCATCATTGTTTGAACATTTGCTTGCTTTCTAGTACAATAAGATGTTCAAGGCTCATCTTACACCTGCCCTGGACCTGATATCAGCCATTTTGAAGCCCTGGTTTCTTTTAGCTTTGGTTCCACCAGGCAGATCTAGATGCTTCATTTGCTCACTGTTACTAGAATGTCATTGCTTCTATGTCCTAGTGGATGGAGCTAAGAAATATATGTATGTGCATATGTATATGTATGTATGTATGTTTCTATAAATGTATATATACACACATACCTATATAATTATGTATGTGTGCATATATATACATATATCTAAGTACCCCTGCATACATCTATGTCTGTCTCTATTAAAACCACAAACACTATATATTAAAAACCAAGAGTTCTTTCAGATATATCTAATTCCAATTCAGTACCACAGGGTTTATTCTTTCCTTCCCATATTTGTAACTCCCTTCTCTGACCACAGGAAGCTGGTTCGGACTATTCAAAATATGTTTACTTATTTGCTCAGTCCTAGAATACACATAGAATAGTTTTAGAATTTCTAGTTCGGACCTCTGAAAAAGAAGCCTAGGAGTTAGAGCTCAGTATTTTTTAACATTCTGAGGATATACAGGACAAAATATACTGTACTCAAAAGTGAATGGGGTTAGTTATCCACAACCTCCATCCTGTTAGTGTGGTTATATTTTTCATTTGCTGTACATTCTGTGCATTTCTTTTTAAAAAATCCCATTCTTGTTTTGCATGTGTATATATGTGTAGGCAAACATTAACATGATTCCAAATCAGAGTTGTACAAAAAGATATACTCAGGGCTTCCCTTGTGGCGCAGTGGTTGGGAGTCTGCCTGCCAATGCAGGGGACACGGGTTCGTGCCCCGGTCCAAGAGGATCCCACATGCCGCGGAGTGGCTGGGCCCATGAGCCATGGCCGCTGAGCCTGCACGTCCAGAGCCTGTGCTCCGCAACGGGAGAGGCCACAACAGTGAGAGGCCCACGTACCGCAAAAAAAAAAAAAAAAAGATATACTCAGAGTAGTCTCAGTCCCTTTGTTGGATGAAATTTGTCTTCTAAGTTTCTTAAGAAGACTTAAGGGTACAGAATTTCCTAACCTGTAGAATGTTTAAACTGTTTTTCTGTGGCCTTTTTATACTGGAAGGATAGCTTGGTTGGATATAAAAAGCCTTGGTTCTCACGTTCTTTCCTATAGTTTTTGAAAATGATGCTCCATTGTTTTCTTGCTTTGATGTTGTTTTCGAGAAGACTGATGCCAGCCTAATTCTCTTGCCCTTGTAAATAATTTGATCATTTGCTTGGAGTAATACTAGTATGTCCTGTGGGTTAATTTTCTCTAGTGCCTGGTGATCCTTTTCTATATGTGTATTCAAGTATTTTGTTTCTATAAAGTTTTCTTGTATTACAGTTTTAAGTGTTAGTTTTTTCATTGTTTTGTTTATCTTCTTTAAGAACTCCAATTATACATAAATTGGATCTTTGCTTGTTTTCTATTTCAATCACTTTATCTCTGATCTTTTCTTCTTATTTATTTCGTTTTCATGCTCTTGATTATTTTCTTGCTGTTCTTTAGTGCCCCTTAATAAGTTTTCATTTGAATCTGGCAGTTGTTCTATGCTGGCTGCTAGCTTCCTTCTTTCTTCCATGTACTTTTCCCCAAACTGCCCTTGCTTGTGTGAAGGCTTGCATGGGAGATAGCTCACTGGGACCTAGTGTTTATTTTTTTAATTTACTTATAAGTAACTTGAAGTTTGAATGCTTTTTGAGTTCTAGGTATGAAGGTGTGTGGTTTGTATACTTTAATTTGTTCTTGTTCTTTACTGATGTTTCAGCTTTACATGACTGCTGTTACCTCAGCAGGATGATACCCAGTATGAAAACAGTATTTTTATTTGTTTATTAATCTAGTTTAAGAATGTTATAGAAGTAATAAGTATACCTAATAAAAACATTCAAATATGCAAGGATGTATAAAAATGAAAAGTAAAAGGCAGTTTTCCTTGCTCTTGCCTAGATTTGTTAATCATGAATTTTTTTAATTATCATCAAAGTATATATCATTGACATTCTTTTCTGAAGCTATAATGTAGCTTGAAAATGCACTGTGTATTTTTGTTCAATAACTGCTCATAGAAATAAGAAATAAAAGCATTTCAAATATGATATATAAATATTGTTAATTGTGGAATAGAGTGGTTGTACACATAGAGAAGGAGATGTAATTCTTTGTCATTGCAGTTTTGCTACTTGCTGTGGAATCTTTCATGTATTAAAGTCTTAGGATACCTTTAAATTTTTTTTTTTCTAGATTCCGTTTCTTTTGGATTGTACTGAGTTCTTTTGTTTATTATAAATTTTCTGAGTTCTTGCATGTCTAAAAATGTTTTTTAATTTTTCCCTCTCACTTCATTTGTACTTTGGGTCCCTGTCTTCAGTAGGATCTTTGAGCCATTCCTCACTAGTATTCTAACAGATAGTTTATTGGATAATTTGATGTAGTCTCATTCTTAGTCCTTTTCAGGAAACTTATTTTTCCCATTGAACATTTTTAGAATGTTCTCTTTAATTTTAGAGTTCTGAAATTTCACTAGGCTGTGTTTAGGTTTGATTATTTTTTCATTAATTATGTTTGGTTGTTGGTAGGTCCTTTCATTAAGACTCCTGTCATTCTTCAGCTTACTTTATTTTTTTCTTTTTTATTCTATATTCATTAGATTGATGCTGGACTTCTGCATTTCTTCATATCTTTATTTTTTTTCCTCATGTTTTCCTTCTTTGCTCCTATTTCTTAGAGGTTTCTTCAAGTTTATTTTCTATATCTCTAACTTGGTCTTCAGACTATTCCTTGAGGTATTTTTACTTTTGCCATGATTTTAATTCTAGAATCTCTTGAGAGTTGTCATATTTGTTTTGATATTCATTGTAATAACATGTGTTCTGTATCTTTCAGCCCCCAATTTCTATGCTAAGAACCTTCTCTGGGAAGATTGCCTACTTTTCTCAGAGAGCTCTTCTTAGGAATTCCTAAAATCTGTTGTCATTAGCTGCTGTTTCTGGAGCTGACTGCACTTCTTTGGCCCATTGCTGCTTTTTGTGTTTTTTTCACTCTAAATGTAGAGTTTTTAAGATATTCCCTTGGGAAGATCTGGCTTACTTTTGGTATATATATATATGTACATATGTATTTTTAAAATTATACATTTATATATATAGTTAAAATTCTTTTGTCAATCCAGTACAATCTGTTGTTTGGATTCCTCAAAATTTCTAGTCTGCTGATAGTACTCTTTCTTATTTATTTTTTAAACAGTACCATTTATATCATTTCACTGGCATCTTGGGAAGAAGCGGGAGGTAGATTGAAGTACTCAGTCCATCAGTTTGAATTAGAAATATAAGTTGTGCATGTATTTTAAGCATAGAAAACAAAAATAACAACCAAACAGAAAAAGATACCCTCTTTTCTTCTTCTTTTCCTACTCTTCCCTATCGAGTACTAGTTAAGCAGGAGGAACATCCTTGCTTATAGGGATCAGGTTTATAGATTATTTCAAAATTAGGAAATGCATTGCTATTAGAATAGGATTTCAAAAGAAAGGTATTCACACAAACATCTTGTTTTTAAATTTTGTTTTAACCATTTGATTATTCTTGGAAAATGTATGCTTCCCTGTTTTCTAGAAAGAATATATAAAAATTCACTATCATAAATGTATATCCATATGTTTTCCTTTAAACTCTTCTCATGAATTACTTTTTCCTGATAGTGTACTTTTCCCAACACCGGTGCTCGTATCATGATGTTCATTGGTGGTCCAGCCACTCAGGGGCCTGGAATGGTGGTTGGAGATGAATTGAAGACACCCATAAGATCATGGCATGACATTGAAAAAGACAATGCCAAATATGTTAAAAAGGGAACTAAGGTAATTTTGGTTTTTAAGTCTTTTTGCCTTATTAGAAAAATTCATTTGATGGAAGAGGAAGAATATAATTACTTTCTGATAAATCTGATATTGTGATGATCCTGCAACTGCTCCTCAGAATTAGAGAAATAGTCTTTTTCTTCCTCAATAATTTGTTATATTTTTTCTGGTTTTATATATTTAAAAACTTAATAAGGGGCACCAATAGGTGTCTCTTTAAAAACTACTCCTGAGAGAAAACCTGTGTGTCTTTTTTAATATTCATGTTAAAGAATGTCTTTCCCATCAGGAAGAATTTCTTGAATTTTCCAATTTTTCATTTCCAGGAGGCTGCCCTTTAGATATATATATTGTTCATAGCTTGACTAGTCCGTCATTTTCTCATAAGTTGTTCTCTGTTCATGTAACTTCAATTTTATCTGGGTTTGTGTCAGTACATTTTCACTACTGTTGATTCTTGATACTCTTGTATTGGTTCTGCTTGTTAATGTCCCATCCCTCCCCACCTTTTTTAAAAAATTGTCTAGAGTTTACAATTTTAGTTTAATTGTCCTATATTATCTCATTTCTTTTTGGTAGTCATTATTATATTTTTAGGGTGTAATTAATAACAGATAATTTTTGTCACTATTAATTAATGGATTTTTTTTTTCCTGTCACTAATTTCCCTTTTGAATTTGGAGTATTTCTTAGAGCTTCAAAAGAAGTTTTATATTTGTTTATCTTAATGCTTTTGCTATTGTCTATTTTTCATGTTACTTGAGTATAGATTTATCCAGGAAAAAGAGTTCTGTGTTGTTCTTCCATCATGTGTATGTATGAAGAGCAACATGCCTTTCTTCAAGGTTAGCTCGAAATTTAGGAGTTCATTTAGAATGAATGGCATTTAAAGAAAAGAATGTGAAAGTGTCAGACTTATTAGAAGTTATCGTATCATTTTATGAGGCGTTATAGAAAATTAAATTAGAACAAATCACACTTAAATTATTATGGATTATTCTTTTAGTATTTCTTAGATCATTTTGATTTATTAATGGCAAAAGATTTATAGGATGATTAAGCTTGTACATTACTTTGATTTGATCTTAAAAAATCTGTTGTAGCATTTTGAAGCATTGGCTAATCGCGCTGCTACGACTGGTCATGTTATTGATATCTATGCATGTGCGTTAGATCAGACAGGTCTCCTGGAGATGAAATGCTGTCCTAACCTTACTGGGTATGTATATACATTTTTACAAGTATTGCAGTTATAAACTAATAACAACACTTTACAAATATAAACCAATAATGGAAAAAAAAAAGTCATGATCCTGCCACTCCAGGGCAACAGCTATTAACAGTTTCTGATACTCCTTTCAGTAAAGCTTACTTTAAATTTTTTCTAAAATACAGTTAAAAAGGCACAAGTTCTGTTTGAAAAAATCATCTTCATACCCTTCAGTCATTGTTTTATATTATTATTTTGGTAGCTTTTTTGAGATATAATTCACATACTATAAAATTTACTCATTTATAGCATGTAATTTAATGTTTTTTTTTTTTTTTTTAGTATATTCTACCCATCACCATAGTTTTATTTTAGGACATTTACATTATCCCAGCAAGAAACTCTGTACCTATTAGCAGTCACTTCTCATTTCTCCTTCCTCCCTCTCCCCCTTTCAGCCTAGACAACCACTAAACTACTTTCTGTCCCTATAGATTTGCCTGTTATTGATATTAGGGGGAAACCATTTTATCCTTCACCATTAAGTATAATGTTAGCTGTGGATTTTTGTAGATGCCTTTATCAGGTTGAGTATGTTCCTGTTCCTAGTTTGTTGGATTTTTCTTTGAGTGAGATGGGAAGTCATTAGAGAGTTTTCAGGAGAGGAGTGATATGATCTGACTTAATGCTTTAAAAGGATCATTTGACTTTAGTTGTCTTTAGTATGTAGAGGGACACAGGAATATCAAGTGGTGGCATCACAGCTGGTGAGAAGTGGTTGGATTTGGGGTATATTTAGAAGACAGAGAATTTGCTAGGAGGTTGGATCTGGGGTTTGAGAAAACCAAATGAGTCTAGAAGGATTGAGTTGTCCTTTATTGAAATGGGTAAGACTGGGAGGAAGAACATTTGGGGAGAAGATTAGGAGTTCAGTTTTGAACATGTTTGGTTTGAGATGCCAGTAGACATCCATGGGGAGAGGTTGAGTAGGCAGTTGGATATTAGAACCTACAATGCAGAAGATAGGTCTGAATTTATATCTAGAGATATAAATGCGGGAGTTGTCAGAATATTGCTGTGGTTTTTTTTTTTGGCTGCGTTGGGTTGCTGTGCACAGGCTTTCTCTAGTTGCGGCAAGCGGGGGCTACTCTTCATTGCGGTGTACGGGCTTCTCATTGCAGTGGCTTCTCTTGTTGCGGAGCATGGGCCCTAGAGTACATGGGCTTCAGTAGTTGTGGCACACGGGCTTAGTTGCTCTGTGGCATGTGGGATCTTCCCAGACCAGGGATTGAACCCATGTCCCCTGCATTGGCAGGCGGATTCTTAAGCACTGCGCCTCCAGGGAAGTCCCTATTCTTGGTTTTTTAAAGCAATAAAAATGGATGAGATTGTAAGATTGTGTAATTTAACACTACGAAGGTCATTGGTGACCTTCCTAAGAGCACTGAAAGTTGACTTAGAGTGAATAAGAAAAGGAACAGGAGGAGGGGATCGGAAGCAGCCGACATAGACCAGAGCTTCTCAGACTTTCATTTCACATGTACAAGTCAGTTGGATATCTTGTTAAAATATAGATTCTGGATTTAGTATGCATAGTATGGGACTTGAAATTCTGCTTTTCAGACAAGACCCTTGGTGATGCTAATGTTGTTGGACCAAGGGCAACACTGAGTAGTAAAGGTATAGACAGCTCTTTCATAGAGGTTTGCTGTAAAAGGGAGTGGATAAGTAGGGTATGGTATACGTTGCCATTAATTTAGGATGTTTTACTAGGTTTAGTGATAACATAGATCATTCTAGATGACATGATTGCAAAAGTAGAAAATCCGAAAAAATCTACATGCAAAGTATTAGAATTAGTATATTAAGTTGTCAAGACTTCTAAATCAAGGTCAGTGTACAAAATTCAACTACATTTTTATATAACAGTAACAAATAGAGTAGACCCTGGAACACTGTGGGTTTGAACTGCACAGATCCACTTATATGTGGATTTTTTTCAATATATACATACTATAGTACTACATGATCCTTGGTTGGTTGACTCCAAGGATGTGGAACCATGGATATGGAGGGCTGACTATAAAGTTTTACACAGATTTTTGACTGCACATAAGGGTCTGTGCCCTAAACTCCGCATTGTTCAAGGGTCAACTATAAAGAGCAAACAAAATTGAACAGCATACAATCTATAATAGCATCAGAGATAACATAAATTAAGACTTTAGCAGTATCAAAACTAAAATTTCCATTGATTAATTATACCACATCAGTTTTTTTCTTTTGCCTAATGTAATTTTTGATTGTTTTATTGTTGTTTTAAAAACTACTTAAAATAGTTTAAAAATATGATGAGCAAATACATGTAAATGTTTGTACTCAGGTTGTATATGGATATATGTATCCACCTTTTAATTTAAACAGTAGATTTTACATAGCTTCCCCTACTTTGCATTTTTTACTGATATCTTGGAAATGGGTTTATAGTAGTACAGTTAACCCTTGAACAATTTGAGGATTGGGGGAACTGACCCTTTGCATAGTGGAAAGTCTGAATATAATTTTTAGTTGGCCCTCCATATCTGTGGTTCCTCTATATTTGCAGTTCTGCATCCTCAGATTCAACCATCAATGGATAGTGTAGTTCTGTAATATTTACTACTGAAAAAAGTCTGCTCATAAGTGGACCCATGCAGTTCAAAACCTGTGGTTTTCAAGGGTCAACTGTATATTACTCCATTGTGTGGTTGTACCGAATTTTATTCAGCTAGTCTAATAGATGGTCATCTGTATTGTTTCCAATCTTTTATTATTATAAATAGTACTTCAGTGAATAGACTTGTGCCTGTATTTTGCTTTTTGGTTTTTGTTTGCCCGATTATCTTTGGGATAGATTCCTAATAGTGGGGTGGCTGTATTACAGAGAAAATACATATGTAATTTTGTTAGATACTGTCAAGTTCCCTTGCATTGGGTTTGCACCATTTTCCATTCCCATAAGCAATTATGAGCATGCCCGTTTTTCCACAGCCTCATCAACAGAATATGTTGTCAGACTGATTTGCTGATTTATTAGGATGGAAATGGCATCTCAGAATAGTTTTTATTTGACAGTTAGTGTTTTTTAAAACTTAAAAAAATTTATAAAGGTACATGGTTACTGAAAAAAATTTAACAGTACTTAAGTGCATAAAGTGAAAATGCTCCCAAAATATGCCTGTATTCTCATTCACTGGGTATAACACTGTTAAGTTCAGTGTGACACACAGAGACAATATATGCATATACACACAATACACATGGAGATATTTATTTTTAAGAATGAGAATGAATGCTGTGAACTGTCAGATGTCTTCACCAGTAGGGAGAACTGGGTAACTGGGATGGGAGAGACACATATATTACTATGTACCCTTTTGTACTTTTTGAATTTTGTAATGTATAGATGTATTACCTATTTTAAAAAGAATTTTTAAAAATTACCGAGGACAGATACAAGTGTTAGGGGCACTCAGGTACCCTCAGAATTGAGATTATTTGTGGCCTGGGGATATTTTCATATAATTGAGTTTTTAAAATTAATGTTAATATCACACATCTTGGGAAATATCTTTAAAATTTTGTTGGTAGTGTTGAAAAATAATTTACTTTTCTGGTTTTACACATGGACTCTTGTGTCACATTGTTTTTTGCTCTTTCCATGCAGAGGATACATGGTAATGGGTGACTCTTTCAACACTTCCTTATTCAAGCAAACTTTTCAAAGAGTTTTTACCAAAGACATGCATGGACAGTTTAAAATGGGCTTTGGTGGTACATTAGAAATAAAGGTAAGAACCAAAACTTAACATGTATGGTATGTTACCAAGAGAGAAATTTGTAGACTTGATCATAATTTTAAAACATCATCAATCAAATTCAAGGTATGCTTTAAAAATAGTGGTTATTTTGTATTGAAACCTGGAGTTAGAGATTTGTTCACCAGAAAAATGTTCATCGTTAAATGTACAATGAAATTTTACTTGAGCATCCCTAAATAATTGTTAGAACAAGAGGAAATTATATAAGTAAAATTTCCTTTAACTCTATTTTTTGTTTATATAGGGTTTAACTTTTTAAGTATAGGCATACCTCATTTTATTGTGCTTCGCAGATACTGCATTTTTTTTACAAATTGAAGGTTTGTGGCAACCCTGTGTGGAGCAAGTCTGCTGGCACCATTTTTTCAACAGCATTTGCTCACTTCATGTCTCTGTGTCACATTTTGGTAATTCTCACAATATTTCAAACTTTTTCATTATTATTATATTTGTTATGGTGATCTGTGGTCCGTGATCTTTGATGTTACTATTGTAATTGTTTTGGGGCACCATGAACTGTGCCCATTTAAGACAGTGAACTTAATCAGTAAATGTGTGTGTTCTGATTGCTCCAGCTGCTGGCCGTTCCCTTATCTCTCTCCCTTTTCTCAGGCCTCTCTATTCCCTGAGACACAGCAATATTGAAATTAGGCCAATTAATAACCCTACAGTGGTCTCTAAGTGTTCAAGTGAAAGGAAGAGTCCCACATCTCTCACTTTAAATCAAAAGCTTTGTGAGGAAGACATGTCAAAAACCAAGACAGGCCAAAGCTAAGTCTCTTGGTTCCAAACAGTTGGTCAAGTTGTGAATGCAAAGGAGGAGATCTTAAAAGAAATTAAAAGTGCTACTCCAGTGAACACACAAAGGATAAGAAAGAAAAACAGCCTGACTGCTGATATGGAGAAAGTTTTAGTGGTCTGGATAGAGGATCAAACCTGCTACAATGTTCCCTTAAGCCAAAGCCTAATCCAGAGCAAGGCCTGTCCTCCCTTCAATTCTAGGAAGGCTGAGAGAGGTGAGGAAGCTGCAGAAGAAAAGTTTGAAGCTAGCAGAGTTGGTTCATGTGGTTTAAGGAAAGAAGCCAGCTTTGTAACATAAAAGTGCAAGGGGAAGCATCGAGTGCTGATGTAGAAGCTGCAGCAAGTTATCCAGAAGATCTAGCTAAGATAATGAATAAAGGTGGTGGCTACATAAAACAACAGATTTTCAATGTAGATGAAACAACCTTCTACTGGAAGAAGATGCCATTGAGAACTTTCATAGCTAGAGAGAAGTCAGTGGTGGGCTTCAAAGGACAGGCTGACTCTCTCGTTAGGGACTAATGCGGTCGGTGAGTTTAAGTTGACCTAATACTCATTTACCATTTCTCGAGATCCTTGGGCCCTTAAGAATCTACTCAGCCTATGCTCTATAAATGGAACAACATAGCCTGGATGACAGCATATCTGTTTACCACATGGTTTAATGAATATTTTAAACCCACTGTTGAGACCTACCACTCAGAAAAAAAAGATTCTTTTCTAAATATTAATGCTCATTGACAATGCACCTGGTCACCTAAGAGCTCTGTTGGAGATGGACAATGAGATTCAAGTTGTTTCCATGCCTGCTAACACAACATCCATTATGCAGTTCATGGATCAAGGAGTAATTTCAACTTTCAAGTCTTATTTTTTAAGAAATACATTTCATAAGGCTATAGCTACCATAGACAGTGATTCTTCTGATGAATCTTGGCAAAGTAGATTGAAAACCTTCTGGAAAGAATTCACCATTCACATGCCATTAAGAACATTTGTGATTCGTGGAAAGAGGTCAAAATATCAGTCTTAACAAGAGCTTGAAAGAAGTTGATTCCAACCCTCATGGATGAATGTGAGGGGTTCAAGACTTCAGTGGAAGAAGGAACTGCAGATGTAGTGGAAACAGCTAGAGAACTAGAATTGGAAGTAGAGCCTGAAGATGTGATTGAATTGCTGCAATCTCATGATAAAACTTGAATGGAGAGGAGTTGCTTCTTATGGATGAGCAAAGAAAGTGGTTTCTTGAAATGGAATCTACTGATGAAGATGCTGTACAAATTGTTGAAATGACAACAAAGGGTTTAAAATATTACATAAACTTAGTTGATAAAGCAGTGACAGGGTTTGAGAGGACTGACTCCAATTTTTTTTTTTTTTTTTTCTTTGGTGGTACGCGGGCCTCTCACTGCTGTGGCCTCTCCCGTTGCGGAGCACAGGCTCCGGATGCGCAGGCTCAGCGGCCATGGCTCATGGGCCCAGCCGCTCCGCGGCACGCGGGATCTTCCCGGACTGGGGCACGAACCCGTGTCCCCTGCATCGGCAGGCGGACTCTCAACCACTGCGCCACCAGGGAAGCCCCCTGACTCCAATTTTGAAAGAAGTTCAACTGTGGGTAAAATGCTATCAAACAGTATTGCATGCTACAGAGAAACTGTGAAAGGAAGAGTCATTTGATGCAGCAAACTTCATTGTTGTCTTATTTTAAGAAGTTGCCACATATATCCAGACAAAACTCTAATTCAAAAAGATACATGCACCCCTATGTTCATAGCAGCACTATTCATGATAGCCAAGACATGGAAACAACCCAAATGTCCATCGACAGATGAATGGATAAAGAAGATGTGGTACATATACACAATGGAATACTACTCAACCATAAGAAAGAAAGAAAGAATGCCCTTTGCAGCAACATGAATGCAACTAGAGATTATCATACTAAGTGAAGTAAGTAAGAAAGAGGAAGGCAAATACCATATGATATCACTTATATGTGGAATCTAAAATATGACACAAAGGAGCCTATCTACAAAACAGAAACAGACTCACTGACATAGAGAACAGACTTGTGGTTGCCAAGGGGCAGGGGGCTGGGGGAGGAATGGAGTGGGAAGTTGGGGTTAGCAGATGTAAGCTATTATATATGGAATGGGTAAACAACAAGGTCCTACTGTATAGCACAGAGAGCTGTATTCAATATCCTATGATAAACCATAATGGAAAAGAATATATAAAAAAGAATGTATATTTGTGTAACTGAATCACTTTGCTGTACAGAAGAAATTAACACAACATTGTAAATCAACTATACTTCAAAAAAAAGAAACAGAAAAAAGAAATCGCCACAGTCACCCCAACCTTCAGCAGCCACCATCACCCTGATCAGTCAGCAGCCATCAACATCGAGGCGAGACACTCCACCAGCAAAAAGATTATGACTCACTGGAAGGCTCAGATGATAGTTAGCATTTCTTAGCAATAAAGCATTTTAAAATTAAGCTATATATATTGTTTTTTAAGACATAATGCTATTGCACACTTAATAGACTACAGTGTAGTGTAAATATAACTTTATGTAACATAAAGTTATATATCATAACTTTGTGGGAAATAAAAAATTGGTTTGATTCTCTTTATTCTCAATATTTGCTTTATTGTGGTGGTTTGGAACCAATATCTCCAAGGTTTGCCTGTATGTTTTTTTTAGTGCTAAATTTGCTTATGTTAGTGCTAGATTCTTTAATTGCAGGAGTTGCTATCTAACTTAAGAGAAACATTTTCTGTTCTATTTGGATAATCAGTAATTGTTTTTGGTAAGTTGTTGATATTATTCAACTCTATCATTCATTTCAAATTTGGGATTCAAGAAACCCAAAGGCTTAGTGTTATTTTTAAGTGTCTTACAAGCACATTGATTTTGAATTATTAAATATTTCTTGTTAATCTTATTTCATCAAATGCTTGCTATATGTCCAGCATTAAGCTAGGAAATTGTAGAGATCTCAGGGAATATCTAAGGCACAGGTATTCTTATAAAGAATTTATTCTTGATAGAAAGACAAGATTAACACATGTGATTGAATGAAACAATAGTAGATTATAAAAGAGCTGTAAAGGTTTAGGGAAGAAAAATGAATGTATGCAGGATACAATTTATCCTAGATGGTTTTACAGTGACTTAGAGTGGTTTTTGAAACATGGCAGAGTTTAACTTCGTTGAGGATGATTTTAGTTGGGAGCCCAGTGTGAAGAGAGGCACAGAGGTGAGAATCAGCATGGTATGTTTGGGAAGACTGCCCAGTGAGAGTGGATGGTCTGTATTGGAATGTAAGTGAAATAGTTTTAATTGTGTGGTTTGGTTGTAGTTTGGAGATGCATGTGTAGGCAGAAGAAGCCCTTATAGGTTAATGAAGAACAGTGTTTGGGGTAAAATTTGTCTTGATAGTGGTATTCAGGATTTGTCAGGAAAAAGAATCTCATGTAAGAGAACTTGAGTTGGGCTTCCAAATTTTTAGATAGACGATAACATTAGCTTAAATTTGGGGATTAGTGGAGATTGCAAAGAAACCAGTCTTGGTGACAGATTTTCAATGGGAGTTAAAATAGAAGGTGGTACACCAAAGTGTACTAGAGTCATTCCTGGTATCTGTAGGGGACTGGTTCCAGGACACCTCCCCCACACCACCACTGCAGATGCTCAAGTCCTCTATAAAATGGTGTAATATTCTTATGTAACCTACACACATCCTCCCACATACTTTAAATCATCTCTAGATTACTTATAATACCTAATAAAATGTAAATGCTAAGTAAATAGTTGCCTGTGCACAGCAAATTCTAGTTTTGCTTTTTGGAACTTTCTGAAAAACTTTTTTTCAGGTATTTTCAATCCGAGGTTAGTCGAACCTGCAGCTGTGGAACCCACTGATATGGAGGGCTGACAGTATATTCTTATTTTGCAGACCTCAAGGGAAATAAAGATTTCAGGAGCTATTGGACCCTGTGTGTCTCTCAATTCTAAAGGACCCTGTGTGTCTGAAAATGTAAGTCATCTTTATTCTAAAAAGAAAATACAGTTAATTCTCAGGGCAGATCCAAGAGAGACTTGGGGTGGCAGTCTATAGCATTCCTTTCAAAATTATTGTGTGGGCTGTTTTTCAGTAGAATGTGGCTCAGCTTCCATTGGTATACCTCTATTTGTTGTTGTTCTTTCCACATACCCCTTTTCCCATCCACCTCTAAATTAAAACTTTTGTACTGTCACCAGTCTTCTATTTTTTATGCCTAAGTTATTCCTTGCCCAGCATGCCTGAAAAAACAACAACAACTATGACTTGGAAATTTGGAGACTCCTGAAAGTCAAAATTAATTCTGAAATTTTTTTCGTTAGTAGAATTTCCGTCAAAGTAGCCAGCAGATTTAAGCTTTTAAGTTTCAATTTCTTTCTTTTCTTTTATCACATCTAGTGGACATATAAGGCACTTTGAAATGGTAGAATCATGTAGCTGTGGAGAGGATGATGGGACAAATAACAAAGTGTGCAATCATCTTTACAATGACAGAGTTTAAAAATTAATTTTAAGCAGTTTGCATGGAAAAATTTATATCTAAGAAGTTTTCTTGGGAATTAGACTGCTTAAATTACACAGTTCTGATCCAGAGAACCTATATTCATATATGTGTATGTTATATGTTAAATCACTATCACTTTACACAGATTAAATAGTTGGATAGAAGGATAATGTTAGTTGTAATTACTTCATTACATGGTGTATATTTTTAAAGTCTACAATATGAAGAACTTGTATCAATACTTTTGTAATTTACTTAGCAAGAATTTGAATTAATTATAATTTTATTTGTGTAAAAATTGCTTAAGTTTATTTCATGGTATATTTATATGATCTTAAAAAATCTTAAACCTCTAACATTTATTGAATTAGTTAGAAACCTGAAATCGATTTTTTCTTACTGGTATTTTTTTCTACTTTTTCATCTTAATATATATATAGTAATAAACTATATTCTCTGGTTTTCAAACATACTATGTTTTATTTTTACAGGAGATAGGAACAGGTGGCACTTGTCAATGGAAGATA
This sequence comes from Lipotes vexillifer, assembly GCF_000442215.2. Classification (NCBI taxonomy): domain Eukaryota; kingdom Metazoa; phylum Chordata; class Mammalia; order Artiodactyla; family Lipotidae; genus Lipotes; species Lipotes vexillifer. Next base: position 482,364 of record NW_006792683.1, read on the forward strand.
TGTGGACTCAGTCCCACTACAACCTTAGCCATATATTTTGAAGTTGTCAATCAGGTATGACTTTTTATATTTGAATATTGAAATGTATATTTGAAAAAATACTTAATTTAGGCCATGAATATTTCCAGAGCTTATGACCCAAAGCTTATTCTGTTTTGGAGTTTTTGTTTGTCATTTTCCATTTCTTAAGGCTACACTCCTTGGTGAGAGGACATACTATAATAGAGATGTCAGGGAAACCTGCAAATGCCCAACCTTGGGCAACCCAACTTTTAGTCTAAGTTTTCTTTTGTTTTTAATAAAAAATTGAAACATAAATAAAATTTTAAATTCTGTTCTAGTTATGCATTTTTGTAATTAGGTATCTAGTTCCTCCTAGGTGTCTCAAGGTATATAATATTTGAGTCCTCCTACGAGAAAGTTTAATATATCAAAACTTATAGAAAAAGATTGGAAGGTAAAGATGCCAATATTTGGAAAGATTTTTTTCTGCTGCTGCAGGAAAAAGTTATCATATTAAAGAATGATATAATGGATAAATTATTGACTTATATACCAATAGTTATTAGGCATAAAATGAACCACACAGTATTAGTAGTCAGCCTTCCTAAGACAGGTGCAGGAATTTTTTTTACAATTAAAATTTGTGAAAAAGATAGTGGCTCTTATTGACAAACAGTTACAACAACAACAAAGCAAGAATGTTGTCAAAGGGCATGAAGAAAGTTTCCCTGTTGACCACCCCACTATTTCTTTCTGAGGATCATTATCATATATTACTATTGGTCTCTTCTCATTAATGGTTTTCTGTTAGTCATCTGTTCATCATGTGATTATCTTCCTCAAAGCTTCCTCAAAGCTCATGTGATTATCTTCATCTTATGTACCTAGGGGAGGAGAACTTAGCTCAATTTGTTTTTCTTTTTTTTAATTGAATTGTTTATTTACAATGTTGTGTTAGTTTCAGGTGTACAGCAAAGTGATTCAGTTATACATGTATATTTTTCTATTCTTTTTTCAGATTCTTTTCCCTTATAGGTTATTATAAAATATTGAGTATAGTTCCCTGTGCAATACAATAGATCCTTGTTGGTTATCTGTTTTATATATAGTAGTGTGTATATGTTAATCCCAAAGTCCTAATTTATCCCCCGCCCTTTCCCCTCTGGTAACCATAAGTTTGTTTTCTATGTCTGTGGGTCTATTTCTGTTTTGTATATAAGTTCATTTGTATCATTGTTTTTTTAGATTCCACATATAAACCATATCATATGATATATGTCTTTCTCTGTCTGGCTTACTTCACTTAGTGTGATTATCTCTAGGTCCATCCATGTTGCTGCAGAAGACATTATTTCATTATTTTTTATGTTAGCTCAATGTCTTTTTATCCAGTTACTATTAGGCAAAATTACTTCACTTATGCCTTTTCTTATCTGTTAATTTCTTTACACTTCTCCCTTCATTTTATTTTTTCATGTTTCTTTGAATTATGTATTACTTGAAATTGATTTCCTAGCTTGACTCACTCCATAATTTTTCTCCTCTCCCAAATCCGTTTCTTTTTCACATGGCAAATCACCACTGTTTTGTATGCACTGGAAATAAGCATCCTTCTGATAGATTTTAGAATGAATTTTGTTAGTGCTAGGATATGCAGTCCATAACTATATGACAACAATGTCATAGATCTTGCTTAGATTCTACTCTTTTATATTTATACAGCATAATGCTCCAATTCCTCAAGGAGGACGTGGTGCAATACAGTTTGTGACTCAGTATCAGCATTCAAGCGGGCAGAGACGTATCCGAGTGACCACCATTGCTAGGAAGTAAGTTGTATTCGTTAGAGATTTGATTTACATATCAAAACTATTCTGGGTCATGCTCCCAAACTGGCTCCCTATTTTGAGTGACATTTTGGAATGAAGTTAGTCTGGAAAGGATTCTTAGATGAGGTGAGTCTAGAATTGAACAGGCTTTTGGTCTTTTTCTGTTTGTTTTGGATTTGATTGTCTGGGTAGGAAAAGTGTTGGTCAGTATAAACTTAACCTGATTTAGGCATAGCCTAGAAAATGGACACTGAAGGCATCATAAGTCTCATTTTATTGAACTGTATTTAAACTCTAGCTTCATTTCTGAAAACCATGAGACTATTCTGGTGAGTGACGGACATGGCCTAATGAAACAGTGTTGTGTTGGATGGTCTGTTACTTAGCAGAGGGTAGTATGTAGAGAGATTTATTGTCCTGCTGTAACTTTGCTTTGACTTAAAATCCTACATGAATGTTAAGGGAATACATTATTCCTTTGAAGAAAAAGTGCCCCCTGAGCTTTCCTTTAGATCTGTTCTTTTGCACATCATGAACTTGGAAGTATTGATTCTTGGCGAACATGTCAATTTATTTATGGCCCCTCAACATACACCCGCAACCCCATATGCACGTATAACTTAACTTGGAATTCAAAATATTTACTTAAGGAAACAACTGGACATACCAATTTGAGGGATATTTTATAAAGCCACTGGCTTAGACTCTTCAAAAATGTCTTAGAAGGCATAGAAAGTATTAGTAACCAGTTCAGATTAAAGGAGACTAAAGAGAATTACATCTAAAGCCAATATATGATCCTGGATAAAATCCTGTCAGGAAAATTTTTGCTATAGAGGACCTTGTTGAGACAACTGGGGAAATTTGAATATGGTCTACATATAGGATAATAGTATTTTATCAATGTTTAATTTCATTAATTTAGTAATTAATTGGGGCTATATAAGAGAATTGTTTTGTTCTTAGGATACACACTGAAGAATTTAGGGGAAAGGGTGATGTATCTGTAACTTACTCTCAAAAAGTTTGACAAAAGAAAAAGTGTGTGTGTATGAAGGAAAAGAGATTGATAAAGCAGAATGTTACAGTGCTAACAATTAATAAATCTAGGTGATGGATATATAGGAGATTATTCTACTTATAGCTTTATGTTTGAAATATTCTTAAAATGAAAAGTTCTAAAAAGAGTTAGGTTAATCATTCAAGAGAAAGGGAACTTTTGTCATGAGAAATTTTTCATAGGTTTATATATTTTCAGTTTTTTACACAGAATTTATGAGGCTATTTGTAGAGAGATACTATGTGTGTTATGGTGCCCTTTATATCATTGTGTCTCACCAAAGCACCCACTCTTTCAAATTAACTTATCCTGACCATTTTCAATAATCAAGGCTTATTTTTTTCTTTATTAATTAGAAATATGACTTTAGGGGCCTAGGCGAGTGCATTTGTTAAGTGAATAAGCCATATGAAAATAAAGGACTCAAGTTCCTGAGATACAGTCAAAAGTTATCCTATATTTATAGAGAAAATAACTTTGATCTGGAAAGTTTGGTTTGAAACTAGTTGTAAGAATCACAGTGAAGAGGTACTGAAAATACAAAAGACAGATTTTACAATGTGAACAAACCCTTTAAACTTTAAGAGCAAAATTTTAAATGTATGGCTAAAGAACTTTTAAGTAGTAAATTTTTATGTGCTTGCTTGCTAATTTATTTTCACTACTGAACCATTATATTGATATTTTCAGAAGAAAAATGTCACCTTTATGTTTCAGTTTGAAGCAAGTGAATACCATGGTCATACAAGTTGGGAAAATACCAATTTAAAACAATTTTGTTTTGGGGAATTCCCTGGTGGTCCAGTGGTTAGGCCTTGGCACTTTCTCTGCCATGGGCCCGGGTTCAATCCCTGGTTGGGGAACTAAGATCCCACAAGACGTGTGGAGTGACCAAAACAAACAAACAAAACCCAGCTTTGTTTTTAGCTCTATGATATTTTTAAATTAAAAAATTAAAAAATAGGGACTTCCCTGGTGGTCCAGTGATAAAGAATCTGCCTTCCAATGCAGGGGATGCAGGTTCGATCCCTGGTCCCACATGCCTCTGGGCAACTAAGCTCACATGCTACAACTACTGAGCTCATGCGCCTCAACTTGAGAGCCCGTGTGCTGCAAACTACAGAGCCCACGCGCTATGAAGCCTGCGCGCCACAACTAGAGAGAGAAAACCTGCACGGCACAACTAGAGAGAAGCCCGTGCACCGCAACGAACAGCCTGTGTGCGGCAATGGAATATGCTGCATGCCTCAACGAAGATCCCACGTGCCGCACCTAAGACCCGATGCAGCCAAAAAAATTTTTAAAACATAAAAAAATAACTAAACTAAACTATTAGTATAATCACTAAGTGTTCAAATTGCACTAAAAATAACTTTTGAAATTACCAGCTTTTGGGACTTCCATGGTGTTCCAGTGGTTAAGAATCCACCTTCCAATAAAGGGGATGCAAGTTCAACCCCTGGTCGGGGAACCAAGATCCCACATGCTGTGGGACAACTAAGCTCATGCACTGTGACTACTGAGCTCACATGCCTCAACTAGAGAGCCTGCATGTGCAAACTACAGAGCCTATGTGTTCTGGAGACGGTGTGCCACAACTAGAGAAGCCTGCGTGCCGCAATGCATACCCAGTGCAGCCAAAAAATATATATATATATTGTGCTTTGCATGGTGTATCTTCTTAAAAAATAATTACCAGCTCTTATTCCTTTATTTATTCTCATTCTTTTCTGCCTCTTGGTATTTCGTTAGACTGAGATAATTCCTGGGTATAAGTCATCTGGAACATATTTTAAAATTTTTTGTCTATTTGAAAAAAATTAAAAATAGAGGTAGAAAGGAGAAGAATTTTGAACGTTGCTGCCGGGATTTTCTTGGGATCACGTCTTACATCTTTGAGTCATGTAAAAGGGGTTCAGCTTTTCACAAAGTCTGTAACTATTGCCAGAACTGCTTAAAGTGAGGTACTTTAGAACTAAGATCAGCTGAAGTATTATAAAACTCTGTGAAATGTTAAACAAACAAAAGTTATTGCTGGGTCTACCCAGGATCAGTTTGGATTACATTTATAGAACATGTGAATTTAATAAATTACTATTATTTTGTATGTAATTTCAAATTTATCCCTTAGACTAAAATTTTTACTTATTAATTTTTGATTGGTTTTAGTGTGTTAATGTGGAGAGGAAAGAATACATAATAATTTTAATTATGGGCAGAAAAGTAAGACGCGGAGATCACCTTCCTCCCCACAGATACTTCAGAAATACATCTACACGTGGAACAACTCCTACAGAACACCTACTGAACGCTGGAAGAAGACCTCAGACCTCCCAAAAGATGAAAGGCTCTTGGTGCTGCAGCCAGGAGTCAGTGCTGTGCCTCTGAGGTGGGAGAGCCAACTTCAGGACACTGGTCCACAAGAGACCGCCCAGCTCCACGTAATATCAAACGGCAAAAATCTCCCAGAGATCTCCATCTCAACAACAACACCCAGCTTCACTCAATGACAAGCAAGCTACAGTGCTGGACACCCTATGCCAAACAACTAGCAAGACAGGAACACAGCCCTACCCATTAGCAGAGAGGCTGCCTAAAATCACAATAAGTCACAGACACCCCAAAACACACCACCAGACGTGGGCCTGCCCACCAGAAAGACAAGATCCAGCCTCATCCACCAGAACACAGGCACTAGTCCCCTCCACCAGGAAGCCTACACAACCCACTGAAACAACTTTAGCCACTGGGGACAGACACCAAAAACAATGGGAAGTACGAACCTGCAGCCTGCAAAAAGGAGACCCCAAACACAGTAAGATAAGCAAAATGAGAATACAGAAAAACACACAGCAGATGAAGGAGCAAGATAAAACCCACCAGACCTAACAAATGAAGAGGAAATAGGCAGTCTACCTGAAAAAGAATTCAAAGTAATGATAGTAAAGATGATCCAAAATCTTGGAAATAGAATAGAGAAAATGCAAGAAACATTTAACAAGGACCTAGAAGAACTAAAGATGAAACAAGCAATGATGAACAATACAATAAATGAAATTAAAAAGACTCTAGAAGGGATCAATAGCAGAATAACTGAGGCAGAAGAACAGATAAGTGACCTGGAAGATAAAATAGTGGAAATAACTACTGCAGAGCAGAATAAAAAAAGAATGAAAAGAACTGAGGACAGTCTCAGAGACATCTGGGACAACATTAAACGCACCCACATTCAAATTATAGGGGTTCCAGAAGAAGAATAGAAAAAGGGACTGAGAAAATATTTGAAGAGATTATAGTTGAAAACTTCCCTAATATGGGAAACGAACTAGTTAAGTCCAGGAAGCACAGAGAGTCCCATACAGGATAAATCCAAGGAGAAACATGCCAAGACACATATTAATCAAACTGTCAAAAATTAAATACAAAGAAAACATATTAAAAGCAGCAAGGGAAAAACAACAAATAACACACAAGGGAATCCCCATAAGGTTAACAGCTGATCTTTCAGCAGAAACTCTGCAAGCCAGAAGGGAGTGGCAGGACATATTTAAAGTGATGAAGGAGAAAAACCTGCAACCAAGATTACTCTACCCAGCAAGGATCTCATTCAGATTTGATGGAGAAATTAAAACCTTGACAGACAAGCAAAAGCTGAGAGAGTTCAGCAACACCAAACCAGCTCTACAACAGCTGCTAAAGGAACTTCTCGAGGCAAGAAACACAAGAGAAGGAAAAGACCTACAATAACAAACCCAAAACAATTAAGAAAATGGGAATAGGAACATACATATCGATAATTACCTTAAATGTAAATGGACTAAATGCTCCCACAAAAGACACAGATTGGCTGAATGGATACAAAAGCAAGACCCATATATATGCTCTCTACAAGAGACCCACTTCAGACCTAGAGACACATACAGACTGAAAGTGAGGGGATGGAAAAAGATATTCCATGCAAATGGAAACCAAAAGAAAACCAGAGTAGCAATTCTCATATGAGACAAAATAGACTTTAAAATAAAGACTATTAGAAGAGACAAAGAAGGACACTACATAATGATCAAGGGTCAATCCAAGAAGAAGATATAACAATTGTAAATATTTATGCACCCAACATAGGAGCACCTCAATACATGAGGCAAATACTACCAGCCATAAAAGGGAAAATCAACAGTAACACATTCATAGTAGGGGACTTTAACACACCACTTTCACCAATGGACAGATCATCCAAAATGAAAATAAATAAGTAAACACAAGCTTTAAATGATATATTAAACAAGATGGACTTAATTGGTATTTATAGGACATTCCATCCAAAAACAACAGAATACACATTTTTCTCCAGTGCTCATGGAACATTCTCCAGGATACATCATATCTTGGGTCACAAATCAAGCCTTGATAAATCTAAGAAAATTGAGATTGGTCAAGTATCTTTTCCGACCACAACGCTATGAGACTAGATATTAATTACAGGAAAAGATCTGTAAAAAATACAAACACATGGAGGCTGAACAATACACTACTTAATAACGAAGTGATTACTGAAGACATCAAAGAGGAAATCAAAAAATACCTACAAACAAATGACAATGGAGACATGACGACCCAAACCTATGGGATGCAGCAAAAACAGTTCTAAGAGGGAACTTTATAGCAATACAATCCTATGTTAAGAAATAGGAAACATCTCGAATAAGCAACCTAACCTTGCACCTAAAGCAATTAGAGAAAGAAGAACAAAAAAACCCCAAAGATAGCAGTAGGAAAGAAATCATAGAAATCAGATCAGAAATAAATGAAAAAGAAATGAAAGAAACGATAGCAAAGATCAGTAAAACTAAAAGCTGGTTCTGTGAGAAGATAAACAAAATTGATAAACCATTAGCCAGACTCATCAAGAAAAAAAGGGAGAAGGCTCAAATCAATAGAATTAGGAATGAAAAAGGAGAAGTAACAACTGACACTGCAGAAATACAAAAGATCATGAGAGATTACTATAAGCAACTCTATGCCAATAAAATGGACAACCTGGAAGAAATGGACAAATTCTTAGAAATGCACAAGCTGCAAAGACTGAATCAGGAAGAAATAGAAAATATGAACAGACCAATCACAAGCACTGAAATTGAAACTGTGATTAAAATCTTCCAACAAACAAAAGCCCAGGACCAGATGGCTTCACAGGCGAATTCTATCAAATATTTAGAGAAGAGCTAACACCTATCCTTCTCAAACTCTTCCAAAATATAGCAGAGGGAGGAACACTCCCAAACTCATTCTACGAGGCCACCGTCACCCTGATACCAAAACCAGACAACGATGTCACAAAGAAAGAAAACTATAGGCCAGTATCACTGATGAACATAGATGCAAAAATCCTCAACAAAATACTAGCAAACAGAATCCAACAACACATTAAAAGTATCATACACCATGATCGAGTGGGGTTTATTCCAGGAATGGAAGTATTCTTCAATATATGCAAATCAATCAACGTGATACACCATATTAACAAATTGAAGGACAAAAACCATATGATCATCTCAATAGATGCAGAGAAAGCCTTCAACAAAATTCAACACCCATTTATGGTAAATACCCTCCAGAAAGTAGGCATAGAGGGAACTTTCGTCAACATAATACAGGCCATATATGACAAACCCACAGCCAGCACCATCCTCAATGGTGAAGAACTGAAAGCATTTCCACTAAGATCAGGAACAAGACAAGGTTACCCACTCTCACCACTCTTATTCAACATACTTTTGGAAGTTTTAGCCACAGCAATCAGAGAAGAAAAGGAAATAAAAGGAATCCAAATTGGAAAAGAAGAAGTAAGGCTATCACTGATTGCAGATGACTTGATACTATAGATAGAATCCTAAAGATGCTACCAGAAAACTACTAGAGCTAATCAATGAATTTGGTAAAGTAGCAGGATACAAAATTAGTGCACAGGAATCTCTAGCATTCCTATACACTAATGATGAAAAATCTGAAAGTGAAATCAAGAAAACACTCCCATTTACTGTTGCAACAAAAAAAACAAAATATCTAGGAATAAACCTACCTAAGGAGACAAAAGACCTGTATGCAGAAAACTATAAGACACTGATGAAAGAAATTAAAGATGATACAAATAGATGGAGAGATATACCATGTTCTTGGATTGGAAGAATCAACACTGTGAAAATGACTCTACTACCCAAAGCAATCTACAGATTCAGTGCAATCCATATCAAACTACCACTGGCATTTTTCACAGAACTAGAAAAAAAGAATTTCACAATTTGTATGGAAACGCAAAAGACCCCGAATAGCCAAAGAAATCTTGAGAACGAAAAACGGAGCTGGAGGAATCAGGCTCCCTGAGTTCAGACTATACTACAAAGCTACAATAATCAAGACAATATGGTACTGGCACAAAAACAGAAACATAGATCAATGGAACAGGATAGAAAGCCCAGAGATAAACCCACACACATATGGTCACCTTATCTTTGATAAAGGAGGCAGGAATGTACAGTGGAGAAATGACAGCCTCTTCAATAAGTAGTGCTGGGAAAACTGGACAGGGATATGTAAAAGTATGAGATTAGAACACTCCCTAACACCATACACAAAAATTAGCTCAAAATGGATTAAAGACCTAAATGTAAGGCCAGAAACTATCAAAGTCTTAGAGGAAAACATAGGCAGAACACTCTATGACATAAATCACAGCAAGATCGTTTTTGACCCATCTCGTAGAGAAATGGAAATAAAAACAAAAATAAACAAATGGGACCTAATGAAGCTTAAAAGCTTTTGTACACCAAAGGAAACCATAAACAAGACCAAAAGACAACCCTTAGAATGGGAGAAAATATTTGCAAATGAATCAACTGACAAAGGATTAATCTCCAAAATTTACAAGCAGCTTATGCAGCTCAATAACAAAAAAACAAACAACCCAATCCAAAAATGGGCAGAAGATCTAAATAGATATTTCCCCAAAGAATATATACAGATTGCCAACAAACACGTGAAAGAATGCTCAACATCATTAATCATTAGAGAAATGCAAATCAAAACTACAATGAGATATCATCTCACACCAGTCAGAATGGCCAGCATAAGAAAATCTAGAAACAATAAATGCTGGAGAGGGTGTGGAGAAAAGGGAACACTCTTGCACTGCTGGTGGGAATGTGAATTGTTACAGCCACTGTGGAGAACAGTATGGTGGTTTCTTAAAAAGCTACAAATAGAACTACCATATGACCCAGCAATCCCACTACTGGGCATATACCCTGAGAAAACTTTAATTCAAAAAGAGTCATGTACCAAAATGTTCATTGCAGCTCTATTTACAGTTGACCGGAGATGGAAACAACCTAAGTGTCCATCATCGGATGAGTGGATAAAGAAGATCTGGTGCATATATACAATGGAATATTACTCAGCCATAAAAAGAAATGAAATTGAGTTATTTATAGTGAGGTGGATGGACCTAGAGTCTGTCATACAGAGTGAAGTCAGAAAGAGAAAGACAAATACCATATGCTAAAACATATATATGGAATCTAATAAAAAAAATGTCATGAAGAACCTAGGGGTAAGACAGGAATAAAGACACACACCTACTGGAGAATGGACTTGAGGATATGGGGAGGGGGAAGGGTAAGCTGTGACAAAGTGAGAGAGTGGCATGTACATATGTATACTACCAAACGTAAAACAGATAGCTAGTGGGAAGCAGCCACATAGCACAGGGAGATCAGCTCGGTGCTTTGTGACCACCTAGAGGGGTGGGATAGGGAGGGTGGGAGGGAGGGAGACGCAAGAGGGAAGAGATATGGGAACATATGTATATGTATAACTGATTGACTTTGTTATAAAGCAGAAACTAACACACCATTGTAAAGCAATTATACTCCAATAAAGATGTAAAAAAAATAATGTTAATTATTTAATTTTTATGACTAATAACTGAATTAAAGACCAATGTGAAAATATTGTGATACTTTATTAATTTTCCAATTTAGTAAATGACAATTACTTAGTCTGGGAGAAAACTTTATTTTTCTATTTCCATATTTTTGCTTTTATAAAATTGAAGAAGTGAATTTTTAAAGTCTGATATACCAACTTGTTTATCTATGTGCATATGCACACACATTTTTACATGTAAAAATCTTAATGTGTTAAGGAATATGTTTGGAAATCAACCTTTACAGTTATTTTAGAGAATTTTATTAGGTTTGGATATATTATTCTGAAAAACAGTGAGTACTGTACTGAAACTACTACTAGTGATTTTTTTTAAAGCTAATTTTTCTAGGTAATATTGGAATTTTGAAATATTGAAGTAATTTTCTTTATCTTTTAAATTTAAATCTGTGTGACAGCCAACTGTGATATCATGAATATAATAATTTAGCCACACTTCTTGCTTTCTTCTTCTTGTCTTTAGCTGGGCAGATGCTCAAACTCAAATCCAAAACATTGCTGCATCTTTTGACCAGGAGGCAGCTGCCATTCTTATGGCTCGGCTGGCAATATATAGAGCAGAAACAGAAGAAGGTCCAGATGTGCTTAGATGGCTAGACAGACAGCTCATTCGACTGGTAAGAAGTAAACATCATACTTTTCTAAATCCGTACGCATTTATTTGTAGTCAATTATTTTCTTTCAAGGTACTTGACAGTGTAACTGAAAGTCTGTATGAGGGACTCCTAATAAAGTTGCTGAGAAAGGCATAGTAATGAATAGCAGAGTTAATTTATCTCTTCCAGTAAATGAAAATGCCTTTTTTCCTTTAAATAAAAGAGTGACAGTTATGTAACCTATTATTGTTATTATTTTGGGGGGCTGATATGAAATTAATTCCCAATTTAATTCTAAATTACTCTATCTGTTTTTACTGCTTTTTTGCATATTTTCCTTCATTGCTGTGGTTTAAATTTTCTATTTTCATTTTAATGGAAATTTTAAGAGAAATTAATTAGGGTATAAAAATTGTACACATTAACATATAAAAATATAGCCAAGTGGATCTAGATTACCAAAGTGTATGTTAGTAAATTTATTGATAATGATGATTTACTTGAGCTTTTAACATGTCAGGAGCCCATTACTTTCATTATGACCTAGAATGCTTAGTTCTGTTCTTTTTAAAAAAATATTTATTTATTTATTTATTTGGTTGCGCCAGGTCTTAGTTGTGGCATGCGGGCTTCTTAATTGTGGCATGCGAACTCTTAGTTGTGGCATGCATGTGGGATCTCATTCCCTGACCAGGGATTGAACCCAGGCTCCCTGCATTGGGAGCTCAGAGTCTTATGCACTGTGCCACCAGGGAAGTCCCAAGTTCTGTTCTTAATGCTTCATTTTCACTCAGCAAATTCTGGCCTATAATTTCCTTGAAAGTACCTCTTCCGTTCACCCTTCAGCTGAAACAGCCTGTTGAGAACTCTCTCTGCTAAGCTATCAAATTTCTGTTTGTAGCAGGAGGTTTTTGTGCCCTCTGTCTAGATTTTCACACAGTTTTTAAAACATTATTGAGGGAACTACTCTTTGTTTAATAAAGTTAGCCATTTTTTGTAGCATCATCTAGAGCTTTTATTCTTTCATTTCTGAGGGTGTTTTTACACTAGCAACTCTTTGTGAATAAAGCAGTCTTACGACGACATCAGCCTGTCTTTTTTTAACAATAGGCATAAAACCTCTCTTGGAGTCAACAACTGATAGGACACTGTCAGTACAAATGTCAACATAGTTCCTCCAAGGTGGACTCTTGTTTCCCTATAAGAAGATCAAAACATTAAATATATTTTGACCTTTGCTTGTTTAGGGCAGCAGAAAAGTTCTCTTGAATTTCACTATTATTTAGCAACTTGACATGACATTGGTGAAATCTGTTGACTCATCAACCTGAATAGAGAAGCTGTTATTTTTCAGCTAATTACACAAAACTCTTCAGCATCATGTAACATGCCATGAATGCATCCACTCGTTATTGTTTTAAGATGGAACCTTTTCAATTTCTCAGACTTCATCTTGTCCTAGCATTTTACTTGCTGTAATTTTACATGTCATTGTTAGCACTCAACAACTATATGACTTTTCCTTTTCTAGATAATAAATTTTGCTCTGAAGTTTCTTGCTTCCTGAGCCTTTTCACTGATTGTGACTTTGTTTTAACAAACGCTTTATTGTTTTGAGAGTCTAAAAGCTGTTTGAAGTAATCAGCACCTTTATTTATCAAATGGTTATGATTTGTAGTAAAGTACTTTTTCCATTTTGCTGGAGCTATTACTACATTTGTAGATTATGACATGACACAAAATTGGATAGTACAACTTGGCTTATCAGCCCCACATAAAACCCACTGTTAAGTAGCTTTCAGTGTGAAGATGGACTTTTTCTGTGTTCTGTTGTATGGGTTTAGTGAAATGACTCAGAAGATTGTAATTCTTCGGAATTCTCTGTAGGCTCCTGTCTAGAATCTTTCTCTTCTCACACCTCAGCTTCAAAAATTGCCATATTGTTTGACATGCCTGTAAAACACAAATACTAATAAAATATAACATAGACTTGGTCTTGTAAATAACTGAATGAGACAGTTGCAAAAAGTACAAAATGATAAAAATCTCACAATATAATTCAGTTCTAAGCTACATATCCTGCAGTTTGCACCATTTACAACAGCAGCAAGTTGAGGGTAGAGGACAGGCGAGTCATGACATAATGATAATTATACTCTGATCGTCTGTCACAGCAGTATAGCTTGTCTGTTCCCGTGAGTCAGTTGGCAACTGTGTGTAAGAGGGGATTGGTGGAGGTAGTTTCCGAAGGAAAGGCTGATATCATCAGACTATTGCTGTGCTTTCTTTGCAAAACAGCTTTCATCTATTATCCATGACCCCCCCGCTTGTCTTGTATCAAAAACTGAGAATGGAGTTATCCAAATGAATATAGTCCTACTGCCACGTGAGACTACAAGATCTGCAATGAAACTGCTAACAGGATAACTTGGAAACTACATCACTGTGGCTGGCATCATATGGTGTGCAAAGTTCAAAAAATAATTTTTAAAAAGATCACAGTTTCTTATAGAAACCCTAGTGACTATATGGTAAAAGTGGTGGGAATATGGTTTTTACATTCTTTTCTTTAATTGGTTGAATCAAATTAGTGTACAATTGAAGTGAAGTTTCAGGTGATGACAGATGAACCTTAGTTATAGAAGCTATTCTAAGTAGCTAACATAGTGTAGCCTCATTTTTTAATTTTTTAAAATTTTATTTATTTTTGGTTGTGTTGGGTCTTTGTGGCTGTGTGTGGGCTTTCTGTAGTTGCGGAGAGTGGGGGCTACTCCTTGCTGTGGGGCGCTAGCTTCTCATTGTGGTGGCTTCTCATTGTGTAGCATGGGCTCTAGAGTGCGTGGGCTTCAGTAGTTGCGGCTCTTGGGCTCAGTAGTTGTGGCCTCACGGGCTCTAGAGTGCAGGCTCAGTAGTTGTGGTGCACAGGCTTAGTTGCTCCGCAGCATGTGGGAACTTCCCAGACCAGAGATCAAATCCATGTCCCCTGCATTGGCAGGCGGATTCCTAACCACTGTGCCACTAGGTCAGTCCCTAACCTCATTTTTTGCACTGATTCCCTATTGCTGAATTTTCAGCTATAACAATGATAGCAACACGAACAGAGAAAGGATTAATACCTCTTAGGTACTACACTTCTAATTTTTTTCCTAATGAAAAACCTGTGAAATTATGCAAACAAACTTCTTGCCTCAATTTGGTATAGTGAATATAACTGTTTTCTTTTCTTCTTGATGACTAAGAGTCATTTTAATTAAAAATAAGCTAGTGGGAACCTGCTGTATAGCGCAGGGAGCTAGGTTCTGTGGTGACCTAGATGGGTGGGATGGCGGCAGCGTGGGAGGGAGATCTAAGAGGGAGGGGATATATGTATACATATAGCTGATTCACTTTGTTGTACAGCAGAAACTAACACAACATTGTAAGGCCACTATACCCCAATTAAAAGAGATAAAATAGAAGAAAGAAAAACAGAAATAAACATCTTTTTTAAAACTATTTGTAGCTAATGAGCATCATATGGCCAGATTGGTGCTGGTACCACATTTGCTTCTGACAGCTTTAATATAAGCTTTCATTCTCCTTGGTCAGAATCACTTAAGATATCAGTATCCACACATGATATATGCTGCTTCCATTCTCAGACTCTTGTTTGGGTCCATCTTGTGTCTGGCTTCATGGATCTGTTCCTTCCTTACCTTTTTGGCTCCTAACCTTTTCTACTGAATGACATCTTCGTATAACTTAAAATTACTATTTGATTGTTTTCATCTTTGACCTTTGGTTTACCCACTAACTACTCCCTTCAGCTGTGCTGCTAGCTACGATGGATAAACAGTTCCTTTCTCAGGAAATCATTTCTCAGGAAATTTCATTCCCAGAAAATCTCTCTTGTTTAAGACTCTTGGGGCTTTCCTTGGAAATTTTATCACAGCTAGGTTTTCTTCTTGCTATACCAGTGGGACCAGGCACTTCAGTTGTGCTGTTTTTAAGGAGGACAACTTTTGTCATTACCATTTTCTTTTTTTCTTTTTTTTTTTGCGGTACGCGGGCCTCTAACTGTTGTGGCCTCTCCCGTTGCGGAGCACAGGCTCCGGACGCGCGGCCCCCCGGGCCCTGCCGCTCTGCGGCATGTGGGATCTTCCCGGACCGGGGCACGAACCCATGTACTCTGCATCGGCAGGCGGACTCTCAACCACTGCGCCACCAGGGAAGCCCTACCATTTTCTTATAGAGGTTATGCTTTGACCCTTTGGGCCCATTTATGTGGATGGCTTTATGCATAACTAATTGCTGAATTGAAGACATGACTAAACTTCTTGCAAGTGTTGTTATTTTCCTCAAGAAAATTGTATTACTGATGCTTTATCTGCCCAATCTTATTACTTCTAAATTACTCGAATGGTGGATCTTTGATATACCTCCTTTATGCTTCAATCTTTTTTCTCATTTGTATTAGTGTCTTGGTTGGGTTGTAAATAAGGACTACTACTCATGATTCCAGTAATTAATGCTGGGGCATTTGATAAGTGTTCAAAAAATTTTAAGTAACCCAAAGATTAGTAATTTATGTATGTGTATATTATACAAAATTTATATTGTTATCTTTGGTAGAGTATAGATGATATTTATCAAAAAATAGGTTAATATATGTTTAGCCTCTGGATGCAGAAGGATTTTAAACATGAAAGGTAAAATCAGGAGCCATTAAATAAAAATATTAAAAGATTTTATTGCATTAAAATGAGACAAAAGTCTGTGTGGTAAAAATACTGTTAGCAGAATTTCATGCCAACATTAGTCATATGTATGACAGAATGTGAAAATTTTCATGTACAAGAGCTGTTACAAATCAGTAGTATTTGGGCAAAAGATGAGCAAAGGTGATGAGCAAGGAATTAGCAAAAGAAGGAATGCAAGTGACCAATAAACATATGAAAAAGTTACCAATCTTATTTATAATCAAATCAGATAATGTGTGACATACTGGCTTTTCCACAAAATCTTTTCAATGTGTTTGATATTCTAGATCTCAAGTGTATTTTATATTCTAGATTAGCACTCTCCAAGAGAACTTTCTACAGTGGTGGAAATGTTCGGTGTTTGTCACTGCCCATTATGGAACTACTACCCACGTGTCGCTCTTGAGCGCTTGAAATATGGCTAGTGCAACTGAGGAACTGGATTTTAATACAATTTAATTAATTTAAATTGGATCATAGCTAGTGGCTTTCATACTGGACAGTGAAGATTATTATCCAACTCTATAAGTTTTGTCAGTGAAGTGTTATTAGGGGGCTTTGAAGACAGAAACATTCTTATTCCCACATACCAAGATCTATTTTCTGAGGATTAGTGCTACAGTTATAGCTTTTCTATCCTTTGGATAACTGTAGTTCTGAAATGATTTTTCCTGGAAGCCAAAAAATGTGATCAAACCAATTAGGCCCTTGTATGTGCTCTTTAAGGCACAGATAACTACATAAATTATTTAGTTGAACATTTTAGGCTGTAAAAGTCCTATACTACTTGCAACAGTGAACCTTTTGTTATTTTTTGCTTATTATTTTTGCCCTTGATCATATTCAGGTACTGATAAATGTTGCCAGGAAGTAGACCAGTTACATAAGTACTATAAAAACTTTTCAGGTCAGAGACTTTGCTCAAGAACGAGAGGAAGCTAACATTTATTGAGTGCTTAGTGTCAGTCATTGTGCTAAGCACTTTCTCATGTGGATTATCTCAGTTATTTAGATGCCTTTTGTCACATTATCATAGAGGGTTTTACTTCTCTGTTGCTAGAGTATGTGTCTGCTGGATTTCCTTCCACTTTCTGCCTTTGCATTTCTTCTTTACCGGTTTACCTGTTGATCTTGATTTTCTTCAACAGTTCTTTCTTTTTGGTCTTGTTTCTAGTGTACCCAATTTTATACCATCAATTTGCCTTTGGAGCCACTATGGTATTTTGATAGTGCATCTTTCTATCAGTAGACTATTGTCTTTTTTAAGTAGAGTCTTAGGGGGTGCCTGTTGAGCTCTTCTGGCCATCATCCAAGAGCTCTTTATTTGCTATCAGAGACACTTAGTTTAAAAAAATTCAAACATTTTAAGATGAGTTGTTTTGCAATGGAGCAATGTATTATTTGTTTCCAAAATTCAAGTTTATGTCTTTGGTTGTAATCATTCTCTTGGTAAGTCTATAAATAATACTCCAGTTTTATCCTATATCAAGTATCTTGCCTCCTAAAGAGTAATAACTTTATAAATAGAGTATGCAGCTGATGGGACATATTTGCTCTCTTTAATTTGTGTCCCAAGCAATTTTGTGTGTTATCATACAGAACAGATTTGGAAATTCTTTTTTTAAACAGAATTGTTTATGATTGTTCATAGTTGCTGAATTAAAAGTGACAAACATTCAAAAAAATAGAGTATGCATAGGCAAAGTTTTAGCTCTGTGCCAGGGAATATATTACTAACATGTTTTATTTTATTTAGTGTCAGAAATTTGGAGAGTATCACAAAGATGATCCAAGTTCCTTCAGATTTTCAGAAACTTTCTCCCTTTATCCACAGGTAAGTAGATAAAAGGTCCGTATTCTTAGCGTTGACAGGAGCATTGGGTTTCACTTTTCCTGTTGTCTTTTATTACTCATTTTATAGGGTCATTCTTTTGGTTAGATTTTAAGTTTTGAGATACTAAGTAATTAGTATTATGCTTGAATAGCTAGTGAAAAGTATGTAGTATTTTTATGATGGCCTTGCAGATAGCATTTATTTGTGTTGAGTAGAAATTTACACTGGAACCCTACTGTGGAGTAGAATTAGGTGTGAAGCAGATTAGCTTTCCCTCTGATATAAGGGATCTAACTAATTACAGTAGTACCAAAAGGAAGTAATTTTACAAACCAGCTAGTCTTATAGCATGGTCTCATTGCCTGAGAACAACTCTATGGGGACATCCCAGATAAATAGAAAAGAAGCTAATTTGATTTATCTTACAGAACCTTTTCCACTTGGGTAGTGGAGTCTATCTGTTGTTTTGATAGATATTTTTAAAAGCCTAGGTTGTTTATATGATGAGTAATAGAGATAATATTTATTCAACTGAGTATATACTATGTGCAAGGAATTTAGGAGAATAAAGATGGCTGACATGGAGCTTTCAAGGAGCTTTCATTCTGAAGGGTGAGATATGAAATATACATAAACAACACAGAAAAGAAAGTGACAAATACTATGAGAGATATATAACATTTAAAGGAAACTTTAAAGAACCCTTCCAAATGGATGATTTGATATATCTTTTTTTTTTTTTTTTGGTGGTACGCGGGCCTCTCACTGTTGTGGCCTCTCCTGTTGTGGAGCACAGGCTCCGGACACACAGGCTCATGGGCCTACTAGCCGCTCTGCGGCATGTGGGATCTTCCCGGACCTGGGCACGAACCCGTGTCCCCTGCATTGGCAGGCGGACTCTCAACCACTGAGCCACCACGGAAGCCCTGATATATCTTTATAGAAGAGGTAGTGTTTTGTTTTAGCTCAGTCTGGAAGGATGATTAATATTGAGATGTGGAAATTCAAATTTTTGCTCACAAAAAATTTGTTTAAAGCTTCAACTTTATTAAGTTGAAGTATAAGAGCTATACTTATTTTTTGAAAATCTTTTAGTGATCTGTAACCTAGAAGCTCCATGTTTATAGGGGGAGACTTTCCTAAATCTCTGGTTGAGGTTTTGGGGAGCTAGGAAAAGGCAGGGTCTATTTGTCTTAAGGGAGGCAACCCTTTGTGTTTTGGGAATTCTCAGGCCTCATCTTCATAGAGAAACTAATAGGAAAGGGAATTGAGGGCATTAGTCTAAGTATTTGACAAAATTCTCCACACTTTTTTTACTTTCTCTTCTCTCCCTCTCCAAGCCTTTTCTTTGGGCTTTTGGATCTTCCAAGAGATCTGGGCATCCCATCTTTTCCTCTCATTGAAAGTAGAGAGCCAGAGGACCCAGAAATGCTTTTTTCTTTGGGTTTTCAAAGCCTTATGATCTTCTAAAAGGTGACATAAACTAAATCTAAGGGAGGTCTTCATTTATAAAATATTTACTGCCAGATTTACCAATTATACATTTTTGTAAGTAAACAAGAATGATTGAAGTGGTAAGGGATGAGAGAGCCTCTCAATGAATTATGGATCACTGAAAAAAGGAACAGGAATAAGAATTTCAATGAGTGGCATGTGTTGGGAGAGAGCTGTGGAATGAGTCCCAGGCAGGGCAGCATGTAGGCACTTGAGACCTGAGGGCTGAAGGAAGTTGAGAGAAGTAACTAAAAGACAAATGGAAGTATTTGGAACTGATCCTATTGATTATATCAAAGACCCCTGGTGTCAAAGGACAGTGTAGCTGTCCTTCATTCAGGCCAAATTCACCTGCTTTTTGATCTCTTTCACATGAGGAGTAGGTAGAAGGGGAGAAAATGAAAGGAGAAAGAAATTATTAAAGTCTAGAGAATGTTTCTTAAGGATAAAGGAGACCTTAGATATTAAGAAATAAGTGGGTATATATCAGTCCTTTTTTTTTTAAACCAGTGCAGTTTTGGGGATCTATCTCTTAATCTATTTTTATGTTCTCTTAGAGTCTTTTGGTGGTGGTAATGAATAGAAATGAAAAAGCTCAGAGATGTGGACGGAGAGATGAAGAATAAAAACAAAGGTTGCTGCTAATGCATCACCTAGCATCAGTCTCTAATAACTTAGATCTGAGCAAGGGGTTTTTGTCCCTATTCTTGTTTTCCTTTTGAGTCACCTTTTTTGCTTTAATTTTTAAGTTGTTGTTGAATTATATTTTTAAGTAACATAAATATCATGAGTAAGATTCTTTCTGAGAAATACAATTTAGAATGTTCTTATTGTAAGGTGTTGTTTTATTGTGTTAATGGTTGTAATCAAATGCTTTTGTAGTAGTAAACTTCTGTTATAATATTAAAATCAGTAAAAGCTATCTCACATGTTTTATCTTGTAGTTTATGTTTCATTTAAGAAGATCTCCTTTCTTGCAAGTGTTTAACAATAGTCCTGACGAGAGTTCATATTATCGTCACCATTTTATGCGTCAAGATTTGACCCAGTCTCTAATCATGATTCAGCCTATTCTGTATGCATATTCTTTTAGTGGGCCACCAGAGGTAAGAGGGGCAGAAAAAGAAATTGGTTTTGTTACTGTGATGTGTGCTATTAAAAAAATAAAACAACTAGGTTTTTCTTGAAATATAGTTATTAAATACAAGAATTTAATTCAAGTGTAGTTATCTTAAGTTATTCATATATTCACTTAAAAATATTTACGAGTGCTTACTATATGCTATATACAATGCTAGGCTGTATTAGGAAGTCATTAAAAAATAAAACAACAATGAGGTAGAAGAGACTTTTTAAAGATCATTTTGTCTAGTCGTTTAGTTGATTAAATCCTATAGGGCTCATGATTATTCTTATGTCTTTAACAATGTCTAGAGGTAGTGATGATTCTAGAAACTGTATTCCAGAGTTTAGTGTCTGACAATTAGGGCATTCTGTCTAAACAGAACTTCTTGTTTTAATACAGTCTCATTCTCCTATAGTCTTTTTGGAACATAAGATACAGTTGATTATAAAGATATACTTAAAAAAGTGATCAAATCATCCATTTTGCCTTCTTAGCAAACTGTCACACTTATTTTAACCTATTATTAAATAAAGAGTTTTTCCGTTCTAAGGTTAAAATTATGTTTCGCTACTTAAAAGTATGTAGTGACTATATTTGAAAATAATACTTTAGGAAAGGTTATTATAAAGAGAATATTTATAATATCTACTGATTGATGATCTCTAATGATGCCTTTATTCACTGTTTTGTAAAAAGTAGTTGGTAAAATGTTGTATTTTTTAAAAATTTATTTATTTATTTTTTATTTATTTGTTTTTGGCTGCTTTGGGTCTTTGTTGCTGCACCCAGGCTTTCTCTAGTTGTGGCGAGCGGGGGCTACTTTTTGTTGTGGTGTGCGGGCTTCTCATTGTGGTGGCTTCTCTTGCTGCGGAGCACGGGCTCTAGGCTCCTGGGCTTCAATAGTTGTGGTACGCAGACTTAGTAGTTGTGGCTCACGGGCTCTAGAGCACGGGCTCAGTAGTTGTGGCGCATGGGCTTAGTTGTTCCGTGGCATGTGGGATCTTCCCGGATAAGGGCTGGAGCCTGTGTCCCCTGCATTGGCAGGTGGATTCTTAACCACTGCGCACCAGGGAAGTCCCCTAAAATGTTGTATTTTGTTACTATAGATTTTTAAGTAATTTGTCATAGTTTCTACTTTTCTAGAAAATGCATTTTTAATATGTTGGTCCATATTTGGTCTTGTAGTTCTTTGAATCAGGAAAAAAGTTTTAGAAGTAACTTTTTTTCTTATTATCATAGTAATATATGTAAGTTGTAGACATCCGGGAAATGTAGAAAACTGTTTAGAATAAAATTGGAATCCCACTGCCTACTCCTATGAAATTTCAAACTCTCCGTTTAATCCATGAATCCCATTAGCTTCCTTTCTTAAGACTTTGCTTTTGAAGTTATCCTCTTTCTCTTCTGCATCTTAAGACTTTGCTTTTGAAGTTATCCTCTTTCTCTTCTGCATCATCACTTTCTCTCATCAGGATCATTCTCATTAACATAGAAACCTTAATAGCGCTCATGTTAAACAAAAAGCCCCTGGACTTCACATTTTCTCTAATTGCCACCACATTTCTCCGGTCCCAGTCACAGCTAAATGCAGAAAGTTACTTGTCTATATGTTCCCATGTCACATTCTCTTCTCAACCTATATTAGTCAAAGTCTTGTCCCCATTTTTTTTATTTGCCCGCACCGTGCAGCTTGCGGGATCTCAGTTTCCTGACCAGGGATTGAACCCAGGCCACAGAGGTGAAAGTTCAGGATGCTAACCACTAGGCCACCAGGGAACTCCTCTTGTCCCAAAATTATACTGAAACAACTCTTATCAAGGTCACCAAAGGCTTCATCTTGCCGGAACTCTCAAAAATATTTACCTTGAGGATTCTCCTTGAAAACCTTTTGCTCTAGGCTTCTCTGACACCTGCAACACCTACTGGTTTTCCTCCTCCTCACTGCCTGTTTTGTTCCTTCTCAGTCTCTCCCTTCTGGTTTCTCCCTTTCCGACCTCTAAGTGTTGGCGTGCTCCGGGCTCAATCTCTGACTTCTCTAGCTTCCCTTTCTCTAAGTGATGCAGTCTCACCATATAGCTTTAATTACCATCTTTATGCATGTGATACCCAAGTTCAGGCCACTTCCTTCTATTTCATATTCAGTACTATTTTTCCATCTCCAAATTTGTTCTTTCCCAAGCCTTTCCCCTCTCACTCAGTGGTGCCACCATCAGTTAAGACTCTTTCCTCTTGACTGGACTCTATTTTTCAATTGTTACTTCAGTTTAGAGATTCCTCAGAAAGTTAAATTGAAATATACTTTGAGAATTCATAATACCAAGAGGTTTTATGTAATAAGGTAATAAATTAAAAAATTTAAGATATCCTAGAAAGATCAATTTTATGTTTTTAATTATTTTTTCCTGCTTCCTCTTTCATTGTTTTCTTCATGTCAGCCGGTTCTTCTTGATAGCAGCAGCATTCTTGCAGATCGTATTCTCCTCATGGACACATTTTTCCAGATTTTGATTTATCATGGTGAGGTAAGAGTCCATAGCATTTAAAGCTAAGCACGTAGGTTCAGTAAAGCCTTTTTATTCATAGGAGCTTTCCCCCCTTTACTATATGACTGGTGTTTCCTCTATGATAAGCTTTATTTCCACTTTTATAAGATATGTGTAAAATGTGATTCTTCCTTCTACAAGTTTTTAGACTTAATTTGCAATTGACCCATCTGTGGTTATTTTGTCTGTTTGTCCACACATAATTGGAGAAATGGATTTTATACAAAGCATAGTTGTGAAGGTAAGAGTGTTAGCATATCATACTTTTGGGTTTTACCTGAAGACATTCAGAGGGGAAAAGTCAGCCTTTGTCAGTAGGCAGGCTTTCCTTTTCATTATTTCATGTAACCATTTAAAAAGTATTCCACATGAAGTATTTAAAAAAATATTCCACTTGATCTTAAACTCATTTAAAGCACGAATTAATTAAAATTTATAACTTCACTTAATTGGAATGGTAAATGACTGAAAAGAGCAGAATATTTGAGTAGCAGTTCAACTTTAATCTAGGTATTTAGCATAACTCTGTTCATTCCTGTATTTATTCATTCAGCCAGTATTTAAGTGCTTCCTCTGTATAAGAAAGCACTGAAATCTAGATTCTTTGAGAGATACAGATCTCTTTTTTTCACAAACCTACACTCAAGCTTATAGTCTAGTATTCTAGTAACTTCAGCAGATATATTTTTCCAGTGTTTTAATTGTAAATTATTTTAGATTTGCACTGTAATGGTGAAGACCTTATTCAAAATATTACTTTAAGTGACATTATCTAGGACTTTTAAAGACCTATTGATTATTATTTTTAATTGATACCAGTTACTAGTGCTGTTTACCTTTTAAGAATAATGTCTATGATATGACAGAGCTAGGTTTTTTGCTTATATCTTTTGTCTTTTTGTACTTTTGTTTCTTCAAATAGCTCATTAATGTGCTTAAATGAGAAATCAGAAATGCAGATGACTGTTCCTCTGTTAAATACGGAGATATAAAGCAATATAGAGTATACATTGATTGATTCAGTTAACTTAGAAATCAAGCCAGGTTTAAATTTGTGGATGATTTAATTACATGGTTTTTGGAGTCATTTTCCTTAATAAAAGAATTAATTCAGATGCTCTTTTACAGGTATATTATTTTTATAATATTTTGCTATTATTATTAAAGTTTTTATGTTTATGTATCTTGGGAGAATGTAACTCCATTGGTACAGACTTCATAATAGTAGGTCATTAATTTTGAAGTCTCTAGGAAATCTTCTGTAGTGAAAATCCCCCTTATTTATCATAAACTTAGGTAGATAGCTTTTAGCTAACATTAATATAAGTATAGTGTTTTACAATTTTTCTGGCTGAATTATTATTACTTTTAAAGGAGAAGAAATATCCTAATTTTGCATCTGTTTACTCAAGAATATTGAAATCAGTATTTGTCACTTAAAAAAAATTTGTAACTTAAAAAAAAAATAGGATAATGTTCTATAATTTTCTTATTTTCTGAAGATTGCTTCATTTGAAAAAGAATCTTCTCTTAAAGTTTTTGGTTAGGCAAGAAAAAAAGTCATAATTTTTTAACTGTTGTAAAATTAGACCATAGCTCAGTGGCGTAAGTCGGGATACCAGGACATGCCAGAATATGAAAATTTCCGCCACCTTCTGCAAGCCCCAGTGGATGATGCACAGGAGATCCTTCACTCCAGATTTCCAATGCCGAGATACATTGACACTGAACATGGGGGCAGTCAGGTAAGTACTGTTAATTTGTTTGTGTGTTTGTTTGTTGCTGGTTTTACGAGTTGATCCAACTTGCCTTCTGACGTTAATTTGAATAGACTGCTTCACCAGGCACATGGAAAAGGAAGGAGATGGGCAAATGGTTTCCAGGGGAAGGTATGCTTGCTTTTGGCTTCAGCGTTGAGAGCAGAGCAGTAAGATTATTGACTAGCTGTCTAAAGCTGGTGGTTTATCCCATCTTCTTCCTCCAGCCCAGCTCTAGTAAAGAGCCAGGATGGCATTATGGTGGCATGCAAGCTTTAGTTGAGCAAGAAGATATGAACAACTTGGGAAATAATTTAGTGTACTTTTCTTAAATCTGTTTACTTACTGGTAAAATCTATGAATATGAAGTTTGTGGTAACATAATGTTTTTCTGTTTTCCTCATTCTATCATTTCAATTTTCTAGGAAATATAATAAGAAAGCATTATGGCATTGTGAAAAGGTGTGTAATTTTTAGAATTATGAGGATTAAATAAGATACATGTACATATACACATAGCCCTTTTGGGCCTTACAGAAGACTCAGTTAGGACCCCTTAACATACACTCTTAAAACACTTTTACTGCTCCCTTGTACTTCTTATTAGAGTTATATAAATTAATTATAGATTATTATAAGTTTGTTTCACTTGTTCCTTAAAAGCACAGATGTTGCTTTGTTTATTAATGTATCCCTAGTGCCTAGCACAGTATTACATAGTAGGTAATAAATATCAGTAACTATTATTCAGAAATGATAGCAATTATTATTAGGGTTTTACTATAATAGAAGCTACCCTGTATTGAGAATTTGCAAAGCTGATAGTTAGCACTTTACATACCTTCTCTCATTTGATTCTCATAGCAGTCCTATTGTTACCTCCATTTTACAGATAGTAAAACTGAGACTTAGGATACTTGTGGCCAAGGAAACATAGTAA
Organism: Lipotes vexillifer; assembly: GCF_000442215.2. Lineage (NCBI taxonomy): Eukaryota > Metazoa > Chordata > Mammalia > Artiodactyla > Lipotidae > Lipotes > Lipotes vexillifer. Next base: position 508,286 of record NW_006792683.1, read on the forward strand.
ATGGAGGAACTGGGATTTGAATCCAGACGTTCTGACTCTTGAGCCAGTGCTCTTGTGTTTCTACTTTTAGAGTAGAAAAAGATTTTATATGGTACTAAATTTCAAAAGACAGGACTGTCCTTGTTCTTCCAACATGTAATAATAATTTATGACTGGTTCTCTCATTGATGTTTCACCGCATGTAGAGCTGTCTTCCTCTTTTATTCTGGTTATTATTTAATGATGATAGGCATAGTGGATAGATGGGTAAAATGTTGGGTAAGTGCTCTCATGGAATAGCCTACAGTTTGAAAAAGTTTTTGAGAGTCATTGTTTAAAGTAAAAGAACATGTATAGGTTTTCATGGCTTTTATTTTTATCATTTTTGGGGACTTCCAACCTCTGATGACGTTTCAGACCAGGTATTTGGTAAACGTCACAGTAACCTTGTCATAATTGTTGCAGACATAATCTTTATATGCTGAGTTTTGGACTCAACACTTTGTACTTGTTACTATGAATGTTATTAAGTATGTATGATTTGGCGAGAAGAGGTTACATTTATTATTTATGTGTAACATATAGTGGCCTATATATTTCAAAATTTAGTTCATTTTTTTAAAGTTGCATTTAAAATTGAGTTTAGATAGTATAATACATTTGTTTAGCCTATATTGACCAAATCTATTTTTGATGGATAATGTTATTTCTTCTTTGCTTTTAAGGCGCGTTTCCTGCTTTCGAAAGTCAACCCTTCACAGACTCATAATAATATGTATGCCTGGGGACAGGTAAGTGTAAATAGCAGATGTTGGAAATTATTTCTTTGTGTTATTATAGTTTGTTATTTTCGTGAACGCTACATTTTTTTCCTATGTATTTGGTAATTTCTGTTGGAAAAGTAATAAAAAAATAAGAGTCAAAAATAGAATTAGCATTTGGTGGCACCACAGAAAATAAAAAAAATGATTATATCAAATAGAACCCCTTCATATTTCAAGCTTAACACTTTACCCTTGAGACAAAAAGCAATAAAGTGTATAATATGAGATAGGAAGTGATGATTCAAGCTTAATGCTAGGCTATGAACTATAAAAGGCCGCAGTAAGCTGGGAGTGGTCAGGGATTGTGGTTGAGCAGGAGAGGCTGGAAGCCTGGAAATCATTATTAATATATTTTAATTTGGTGGAAGTCCTACCTCTTGATACAATATATCAACATTTATCAAGTGTTCCAATCTTCATGACTCTATATTGGTACTTTAAGATCCACAGTGATCATCCCTGCCTTTGAAGAGCTTGTAGTCTAGTATTAGAAATAAAATACATACCTAAGTAGTTAAAGTACAAGGCAGAGTGGGCTATGTGCTTTTAGGAAGATTTAAAGTATTACAGGGGGATAGACGAGGAGGAGTGGAAGAGGTCACATGGTGGCAGTAGGAGAGGGTGTCAGAATAGAGCTCAGAAAAAGAGACATTGCCTTTTAGAGTGGTTATTAATCCAGTAAGTAGAAATTGTATGAGGAAGGGAATTCTAGGTAGAAGACAGTATGGAGTAAGGTAAAGGGTACACGTAGGATGAATAGTAGAACTATAAATTGGCAATATATTGTGCAGCCAAATTGTGGAGGCTCTTGAATGCCAGGCTGAGGACTGAGGAGCTGAGTCTTTATTTGGTAAGTAATGGAATGTTATTGAAGGTTTTTGGACAGAGGGGCAAATTTGAGTCTTAGATAATACAGTCGAATCTTAAGATTAATTGGGAGCAGTGTGTAGGTTGAAACTGTATCTATCGAAGTAATCCAATGAGAGGGAAAGAAGACGAGATGGTGAAAAAGAGTAGATCTGAGCGATATTTCAAAAGTAGACTCAGTGAGATTTGATTAGAAGTTGCAGGAAAGGAAAACTTACTCCAGGGCAAGACAGCTGTATGCAAAATGTGAATTCTGACTGAATTCTGGATTAGAGAGAGCAAACAGCTTTTAAAGAACCTAATTGGGATGATTTGTGATATTTGAATGTGGACTGTATGTCAGATACTAGTATAATATTATTAAATTTCTTGAGTGTGATAATGGTGTTGTGGGTATGTAGGAGATTGTTCTCAGTCTTGAGAGATATATCCTGAAGTGTTTGGGGGTAAAATATCATGGTGTCTTCAACTTGCAGAAATTATTTAACAAGAAGAAAAAGAAAAGGAAAAATATATAGAAACATAAAATGTGGCAAATATTAATCGGTGATTTTATGTTTAGAGTATGTGGGTGTTTGTTCATTGTACTTTTCTCTAGGTTTGAATTTCTGAAAAATAAATAGTTGAGGGAGAACAAGGTAATATGGGGTTTTGAGCCTGGGTAACTGAGGAGAACATGTGCCAGTAAGTGGGAGGGTGGAAAGAAAATGTTTGATTTTATTTATTTTTTATTTTTTGTTTTCTTTTATTTTTTTGCCACATTGTTTGTGGGATCTTAGTTCCCTGACCAGGGATTGAATCCTGTCCCTCGGAAGTGAGAGCGCAGAGTCCTAACCACTGGACCACCAGGGAATTCCTGAAAATGTTTGGGTTTAGACTTTGAGATACCATCTAGATGCCCAAATTGAGCAGATTGTTGAGAATTTGGGTTTGGTGATCAGGGCAAGGATTCATAGACAAGTGATACTTAAGGTCATCACAGTGGATTCTTGTCCTAGGAGACAAGCAAGGATGAGATAAAACCTTGAGGAAGTACAAGTGGTAGGAATATTTTATAAATAATCAGAGAAGTGGAAGGAAAATTAGAAGAATACCACATCCTAAATGATATGGGAGGACGTTATAGAAGGAAGAAGGGAGTAGCAAATATTGAGGTGCTGCAGACACTTGATTCGATGACTAGGAGGTTATTTTTGGCCCTTGGTAAGCAGTTTTAATATAGTGGTTGAGTAGCAGATAGATTGTAAGGAATTAGTAGGTGGTAAAGAAGTGGAGGTCATAAGTGTAAATGATTGTGTGTGTGTGTGTGTGTAAATGATTCTTTTGCAGATTTAGCCTGAGTGAAGAGTAGGCTGATTGTTATTACAGTAAGGGCACAGAATTTATTTGTGGACCAAGTGTAAGGAGCTAATGTAGCTTTTGTGTAGGGAGACACAAAAGAACAGTGTATAGATGTTTAAGATCCTCAAAAGGAGACAGTGTGATCACACGCATTGTATGGTGGTTAAGCATTGGTAAGGAGGCAGGACATTTCTTTCTGCAAAAGCAAAGGGTGAGAAAAAGGGTGAAGACAGAGAAGGATTTTGAGGTGGAGAGAAAACTCACATTGGATAAGCCTGTTTCTTTTCAGTAAAAGAGTATTTGCTAAGAGAGAGAAATGCTGGGGTTAAGGACTAGAAAACAGAAAAGATTAAAAACAGCTATAGGGAATATAAGAAAGCAACAGAAGATGAATAAAAGACTTTTACAGCGTGGTGAGGGTCCATTTTATTTACTAACAGTTTCTTGAGCATGCTTCTGTAATGTTCTCTAGCCGTGATTTGTAATTCAGACATTGCATTGGGGCTAATTTAGGACTGGAGATAAGAAAGATGGACACAGCAAAGGGAGTAGAATAATTGAGAATGATGTTAGATAACTGACTGTGGGGTCCAGGCTGGTTAGAAGAGCAACGAAGCAGTAATTGGGATTAAGACCCTTTTCCTTTGAATATAGAGGTGCCTCAAAAGTTTGCCTTGGGCTTCCCTGGTGGTGCAGTTGTTGAGAGTCTGCCTGCCGATGCAGGGGACACGGGTTCGTACCCCGGTCCGGGAAGATCCCACATGCTGCGGAGCGGCTGGGCCCGTGAGCCATGGCCGCTGAGCCTGCGCGGCTTCATCTTTCATCTGAGGCTAACTTGTAAATCTCCATCTTTGGTTTGGCTTCACAGTGACCTATAGACTGGAATTTCTATAACTGCCTGCTGCACAGCACTAGAGTTTTCTGTAGACATTTCATAAGCAGCATGCCCCAACTTGAACTCTTTCACACTATCTTGTACTGACTGACTTTCCTATTTTTATAGAGGGTCCCACTGTTCTCTCAATTCCCAAGGCTTGGAACTTTAGTCATTTACATCTTCTCCCTTCTGCCCCTAATTACTGATTTGTTTTCCCTGTCCATTCCCTCCTTTCCTTGTCACTAATCAAAGTCAAGCCCTTGTTACTATTCACATAGACTGTTGGAATTACCTGCTCTTGGTGCTTCAGCCTTTTCTTCCATTTTGGCACTGGCCAGAGTGGTCTCCCTAAAGCCGTTCTAAGTCAAAGCACTGCCTAGAAATCTTTAATAACCCCCTACTAAGTTACATAGAAGTTCTGTATTGCTATTGAGGGTCCTTTATGGTATGCTCCAAATAACTTTGTCCACTTTTAGCTACTCTTTAGTCTTTTTAGCCAAACTGGACTTCTTACTCCACTCTGAATACACTGAGCGTGTGACTTGTCCCTATCACCACTTGTAACACATCATAGCCATCCCTCAAGGCTCAGTGCAAAGTTTACTGACTCCATGAAACCTTTTCTGTGATTGCATGACTGGATATTGTGTAATATCCCTGGCGCTTCATCCCCGCCCCCTTTTTGCATCTATTTCTGATGGCACTTATTTCTCCTGTTAGATTATAAATTACTTAAGGGTGATAACTGTGTCATTTTCATCTTTGACTTTCCACAGTACCTTAAACATAGCATATATTGACTATAATAGATCTGGACAGGAGAACAGAGAGATACTTTAGGAGTTAAGAAGCTTTCGTGATATAGATAAATAAATTGAATTCACGGTCTAAAAGTCCTGAAAGGTGAGGAGTTTTTTACAGCAAAGAAAGGAACTTACTCTTGGAAGGCGTTCAAAGGGTATACATAGCACATGTGAGAAAAATTTGTGCCCATATGATACATATACGTATAGACTCTCAATATCACCCCTCACCCTCTTCCAGTTGCTGGGGGAACAAAAAGCCAAATATTACTGTGATGTGGAATTTTGGAGTACAGGATGTGCCATGAATCAGCCTTTCCGTTATACTTAACTCTAGTTAACTGAGTATTGGTTTTGGTTATGGATCCCCCAACTTAAGAAGAGCTTATTTAAGAAAAAAAAATTACAACAATATAGAAAAATAGCACCAATAAATAGAGTTAATGGAAATCGTGAATAATCAATATGAAGGGGAGGTTAAAGGATTGAAGGATACTTTAAAATAGTACTTGTCAGGGGTCACATATCACATGCCCCTAGGGACCAGGTGAACAAATGAGTGAAGCTGGCTGCATATAAGAAAACTTGACTGTCAGTGTCAAAAAGCAATACCTGGGGGCTTCCCTGGTGGCACAGTGGTTGAGAGTCCGCCTGCCGATGCAGGGGAAACGGGTTTGTGCCCCGGTCCGGGAAGATCCCACATGCCGCGGAGCGGCTGGGCCCATGAGCCATGGCCGCTGAGCCTGTGCGTCCGGAGCCTGTGCTCCGCAACGGGAGAGGCCACAGCAGTGAGAGGCCTGCGTACCGCAAAAAAAAAAAAAAAAAAAAAAAAAAGCAATACCTGGAGGCAGCGCGCTATGGCCGACTAGGGTTTGTGGGGAGGGCACACAAATCCTTTTCTAAAGGGGGTAGTGTTCCTCCCCTCCAGATGATTGTTGCCATACACATAATTCAATTAACAAAATGTTGTAAGCTCACATTATGAAGACCAAATAAAACCTATCTCTTTGTGGCTGAATTTCTGCATTAAAAAAAGCATGGTTTATTTCATGGAAATAATGGTTTGTTCCTTGTTTTGGGAGGTTTAAGTTACAACATAGAGATGTAGATGGAAGACATATAAAGTAAAGAACTTGTTGAGCTGTTAAACATGGAGAGGCATCATTCTGGGCTGGTAATTGAAAACTCTGCAGGTTACTAAACTTCCTATGCCTTCTCTTCCTTGTCTGTTATAGAGTTTGATGACACATACTTGATATGCCCAGTAATACTCAGTAAATATTAGTTATTAGTTTTCCTTGTTATCACTGGAAAAAAAGTCTCTCTAAAGATATTTAAGAAAGGAAAGAAAACCTATTTTCAACTGAAGTTTAATTATTACTGCCTGGAAGTAGGGGCATTAGAGACATAAACAAGAGCCCTAACACTTAAGCCAGACCCTGAAAGATGGAGATTATTTCATTGGATGAATATGATGGAGAAGGAAATCCCAGGCAAAGGAATAAACATGCATATTGTTTATCTGATTCACTCGTTTGTTTATCCATCCACCCATTCATCTATTCAATACTCAATTTTGAAAGCCATCACCTTTGGAGAAACTTAAGTGTACTTACTTGTTATTAAGTGAATTCTTTTTATTGATTTGATAAAAAGTTGTTTAAATATTTACAGTCATTAAGTTAAATTATGTCCTTATACTATATGGTGGTTTTAATTACATTGTTATCAGGTCTGTCTCTCCTTAGATTTTTTATAAAGTGTTTAACTTAAAGAGGCAGTTGAAGACAGTTTGGGTTTCTTCTCATTATTGCCTTTTAGAAAATATAATCATCTTTTCCAGGAATGCACTTTAAAAATTTTTGTAATTTTTTGGCCACTCCACACTGCACATCATGTGGGGTCTTAGCTCCCCGAGCAGGGATTGAACCTGCTCCCCCTGCATTGGAAGTGCGAAGTCTTAACCATTGGACTGCCAGGGAAGGCCCCCAGAAATGCATTTGATTTAGCAAAATTTAGGAATTAGTTACAGTTACACCTTTGGGGGAAGCTGACATTTGAGCCTATCTTTTATGAATAGATTCTTACAAAAACAAAACAAAAAAATTTTTATAGGATTTTACTTAGACCATTTCTTTTTTTCACATTGGTTCCAAACTATTTGAAAAATCTTTCATTTGTATTAAACTTGTTCATGTGTCTAAAAACAATGAAATTTTGGTCTGACATATTTAAATCAGTGTTTCTCAGTCTTTATATTTTGTTAAATTTGAAAACATCCCTTTCCTGTAATGCTGTTTGAAATGTCAAAATTAAATAAATATGTTAATTAGAAGTAAGAAAGAAACCAAGAGCCCTAAGGTCTTTTTTTTTTTTTTTTTTTTTTTGGTATGCGGGCCTCTCAGTCTTGTGGCCTCTCCCGTTGTGGAGCACAGGCTCCGGACGTGCAGGCTCAGCGGCCCTGGCTCACGGGGCCAA
>NW_006792683.1:515874-535287 GCF_000442215.2 Lipotes vexillifer
GCGAACTCTCAAGCACTGCGCCACCAGGGAAGCCCCTAAGGTCTTTTTTGACCTATGATTTTTGTAAGAGAAATTATGTTAATATTTTTATAGATAATAATAGCTAATAAGCTGAGTCTGTACTGTGTTTTAGTCATTATGCTAAGATTTTCATACACTTCTATTTGTTAAAACACTCCTGTGAGGTGAGTACTATTAATCCTATTTTTCAGAAGAGGAAATTGAGGCTTATATAGGTTAAATTAACTTACCTCAAATCACACAGCTAAACTGTGACAGGGTCTGGATTTGAACCTAGGTCATTCTAACCCCAGAATCAGAATTTTTAACCATTAAGCTAAATTGATGATTGAAATTTAGGGAGTTAACATGGTAGCCAAGCATTTTACTAAAAATTATGGAATTTAATACCTTAGTTTTCTTTTTGTCAGAAATCAAGTACCCAGTGTAAGTATTATCCACGGATGGCCTGAAGAGGGCACCACTGCAACACTGCTTCTGTGACAGGGTGCTGGAGGTTTCTTGCTATAGTGCTTCATATACTAAATGATTTAAAGCTTGGAACTTTTTGCTTAATCCTGAATATATTTTAAAGAGAAAAAGAGTGCAGTTGTAAAATTGAGATCAATCAACTGCAAATTCTTTGTAAGATTGAGTTGAGCATTAGTATTAATCACTTCAAATAAGATCACAGTATATGAATTAGAAAATCCATATATATTTTGTCTTGACTAGGAGAAATAGATCTGGGATTGGGTGAATTGAGGTGGAAAATGTGTAAAATGGAAAAAATTCAGGTATAATAATAATAATGATATATGCCTACTGTGTGTGTCAGGTATTGTTCTGTTTGCTTTACAACGTTTAACTCATTTAATCATTGTAACAACCATGTGAAATAGGTTCTGTTATTATCTGTATTTTACAAATGAGGAAACTAAGATTCAGAGAGGTTAAGTAAGTGGCAGACCCAGGATGTGAGCTCGGCAGTCAGGCTCCAAACTCTGACCTCTTAATTCTGGTGCTGTTGTCTCCCTTCATTATCAAGTTTTTCAAGTTCTTATAAATTCACATATGAAAACACATAATAAAATTGATTTTCCATTATTCAGGAGAGGTTATGGCATATCTGTGGCTATGCCAGCCTAGAACCACAAGACCTATAAAGTCAGAGCTCATATTTGCCACTAACTTGCTGGTATTCTCTGAAAATTACTTAATTTCCTTGTTTTAGGTATTTTATATATACTGATAAATAAGAAACTGGATATCACGTGAAAACTTTAAAAATCCAGATATAGAGGGCTTCCCTGGTGGCTCAGTGGTTGAGAGTCTGCCTGCCGATGCAGGGGACATGGGTTCGCGCCCCGGTCCGGGAAGATCCCACATGCCGCGGAGCGGCTGGGCCCGTGAGCCATGGCCGCTGAGCCTGCGCGTCCGGAGCCTGTGCTCCATAACAGGAGAGGCCACAACAGTGAGAGGCCCGCATACCGCAAAAAAAAAAAAAAAAATCCAGATATAAAATATTCTAGAAAAACTTTCTTGCTACAATAAAATTTCATTATTAGTAGATTGGATTACTAAGGTAATCAACACAGTTTTTATTAAAATAAAAGTTAGGAATTTTCCCTAACCCTTGTTAATTACTTAGAACCCACAGAAATCAATTAAAATTACTTGAATGAAAATATATAAGTATAGTTTATTTTTAAAATGATATAAATTCTCTTCCTTCCATCTGGCGGTTCTGCTAAAATGTGTGAGTGGAATTTTATTTTAGTAAACAGGCAGCAATAAGGGAGACTTATTTCTTAGTAGTGATAAAAACACCAATACATTCAAGACAAATGAACAGTTTACTACTTTAAAGATTAAGTTGGGTATGGAGCTATTGTAAGGCCAATTGGTAAACTGCGGTACAAATCTGACTCCGACCACATGGGGTTAGTGCAGACTCCAAAAGTTAAAGGACATGGTCCACGAGACTGCCCCGACTTCAGATGCCAGCCAAAAGTCGAATCCCAGGTTACCCACACTTCTGACCAACTGGCTACAAATCCGTGTGTGTGTGGGGTGGTGAGAAAGGGAGGGTGCTGGGATGGGCAGTGGGTGGGTAGAGTGGGTGGGGGGTGGGTTCCCATAACCCCCCTCCCCAGGTTTGCTAATACCCTAGAACAACTCACAGAACTCAGGAAAGCACTATATTTATGATTACAGTTTTAGTATAAAAGTTACAAGTTAGGTCCAGCTAAATGAAGAGACAGCAAGGTCTGGGAGCATCCCAGATACAGAGCTTCTGTGCCCTTTTCCCATGAAATCAGGGTGCGTCACCCTCGCAGCACATTGATGTATTCCTCAAACAGGAAGCTCCGCTGGGCTTTTCGTATCCAGTGGTTTATTGTTTTTGCTTTTGTTTCTCTTAGGCATGATTGATTGAATCTCTAGCCCTGCATCTCTTCCTCCCTGGAGGTCAGACTCTCTTAAAGCCCAGGCATCTACCCTGAGTCATCTCATCTCATAGCATAAACTCAGGTGTGATCTGAGGGGCTCATGAATAACAGATACTACTATCAGGAAATTCTAAGGATGTAGTTCCCCTCTCAGGAGTCTGGGACAGGAATCTGGGACAAAGGCCAGCAGATTCTTTATTATACAACAGGGAGCATAGTCATTATTCTGCTTAAAATTATTTCCTTGTCTATTTTTTTTACACATTTGCTTATACACTTTAAGGTATCATCTCCTATGTTTTAATCATAGAAAATATCTTTCTTTTCCTCTAGGAGTCTGGAGCACCTATTCTCACAGATGATGTTAGTTTACAAGTGTTTATGGATCACTTAAAGAAACTTGCTGTGTCAAGTGCTGCTTGATGTACTAAACGTATTAAGAACACTTAAGAAGATGAAATAATATTTCAATTTCTTTTTTTCCCCTTTTTTTCAGTTAATCTGTGGAAACCAACAGAGATCTCTCTAGACTCTTTTTGTATTAGTATGGTTTGAGACAACAAATGGAAAAATGTTCATGTTTGTAGATTAAGCTAGAATATAAGAGCAATAAGAACAAATTTGTTTTGCTTGCCACAGTATTATAACTGGTTTTAGAAATTTGAGGTCTTTATAACTTATGTTAAAAAGTAAAAATAGAGTCTGCCTTGTACTGCAGAGATATAACTCATTTGTATGTTGCAGACAAATTCAAAGTGGCACTGAATGTTCTTGACCTTTTGAAAACTTGTTTCTTAATTTTAACCAAAAAGTAAACCAAATCATCAACAGTAATGATAAATGTGAGAATTTTTGCCTATTCAATGAATATTTTTCTGTGATTTTCAGCACTTACGTATACACTATTTCTGTATTTACTCTGTTAAGGCAGATTTATTTTTATGATGATTTGTTTAGGAATTATTTGACTTTATATATGGTAATTTTTATGAAGATAATTTAATGTTTTGGTTATTTGAAAAAATAGTTTAGAGATGCAAGTTTTTTTGGGTAACAGTTCCACAGTTGGCAACATATGTGAAATTCCCACGAAGTATTCAACTATGTGATTAAAAGTGATAATTTTTTTATAAAGGGAGATAGAAAATAAACAGTTTGGCACAGTACATTTTAGAAAGGCTTTGCAGTAAAAGGACTTCTGTAACTTCTAAACCAAATTTGGTATTCACTGCATGGTTTTGTTGTTTCCCTTTGTTTTTCTGAGGTAAATTTTACATTATATCCTTCAGTATTTTAAACTATTTTGGGAGTTTACACACTACTTTTGGTTTTTGCTTCCATTTTGTGAACTTTATTAAGTTGTAGTTCTTATTGAAACAGTATTATCTAATATTCTGTTGAATTTTATCATGTGACGCTCAGTTCTATTTTGATTTATTCATTAGTATCATTCACTTTTACCTCTTAAAGTTTACTTGTAGCAAATGTTTACATTGCTAAAGCCTGATATGTTTGACAATGAAATTTACATCAAATACTGCAAATAAAAGGTGGTGCTATGATATGGGCCCAGAAGGGCAGTGTCATGATTGTACTTGCATGAACACTATCATTTGATGGTAAAATAGACAGAAACTTAAAAAAGTTTGTTTATATGTTATATTCAATTAGAGTAAATAAGTTGCTCTGTTCCATTTTATTTGAATTGAACTGTGCTAGGTCTAAATACCAATAAAATATACTTTTTCTCTGTTTTCCTGCTTATTTTGAAACCTAGTAAGCCTGAAAAGCCTAATGTAAAGTTAAAGCATTTATAAAACCTGATATTAGTCGATTAAAAAGTTACTCATTTAAAAAAATAACAGCTTTATTGAGGTTTAATTCACATATTACACAATTCACCCATTTGAAGTATAAAGCTCAATGGTTTTTAGAATATTCATGGAGTTGTGTAGCCATAACCACAATCCATTTTAGAGCATTTTCATCTCCCAAATAGTTATTTGTTTTTGCTATAAGGAACTGAGGAAAATCCCTGTGATGATGATACGTGTTTAGCTTGCCTGGCCCCTTAACTTATATCCTTTAAGAATGCATTGTTTTTTCTTCTCTTGAGTGATGAGCCGCTACTTATTCCTAAACTTTCCTCTACTTCTAAATCAGTTACAGCCGAAGGTACTAAAGTATCTCTGTATTTAAGGGATAAGGATGAACAAATATATCATCATACCCTTTTAGCTTACCATTTGAAAGAAGTCACCCTGGATAATTTTTGTGTATAATTTAGCTATTACTAAATTGCTAGCTCTTTAAATAGACTTGAAGGAAGAAATGTTTAACCCTTTTAATGAACTTAGAGTGGATAACGAATATTTGCTAAATCACTAGCAGCACTGAGAAGCTTTGGTGTGTCCAGAACTATTAGGGAATTCATTCTTGAACCTACTTACCCCTAGTGGCTTTATCTCTAAAAATGACTTTAGATCTCATCTATGCACACTTATATTTTGTTGTAACAAACAACAGAATAGAATAAATTTATGCTTTTATTGGCTGATTCCAAAAATGATCTGATACTTTCTCTATCCAGTTCTCCACTTGGTGAACTTCCCTCTCATATTCTCTAGCCCAGACTGCATCTAAGGAATGTGCTTGTTTTCCAGTCCAGACCAGAAACTAAGGAATCATTTTCAACTCTTACTCTCCTCAACATCTTTAGTAACCAAATTATACCAATTCTATCTCTGTAATATCTCCCTAATCTGTTTACTGCTCTCCATCTTACTGCTATTCTACCTTCATCATATCTCATCTGGTTTGTTGAAATAGCCTTCTAACTAGTCTGCTTTCCCCAGTCTCTTTTTCTCCATCTTTCTTTTCAATTCACTGAAATGTGGATATGATTATGTCATTCCCTCTGCCCTCATAATGAAATCCAAACACTTTGACCTGGTAACATTGTATACTACACATCAAATCCATAGCTCTCTCCTAGAAATAGTACAAAGGATGCAATTGGAAAGGTAGTGCTGGAGAGTGGTCTCTAGTTCTACCTAAGCATTAGTCTTAGGTGTGATGTTTGGGGTCAGTATAGTGACGAGCAAATGCATTCTTTATTGGCTGTTACAAACTAAATGCTGTGGCTTATTGCACTTGGCTTTTAAAAAGATGTATATATTTTTTGTTATTTTTCAAACAATACTGACAATTTAGGATTATTTGTTTTCTAATGTCTAGCTTTACATTTTAATTTATATTTTTCCTGTTTCCGATGTACATGCATACATCTTGTACTCTTATGTACTCAATTTGTATTCATCTTGAGCATTTTATCAAGAAATTCTAGAGATATTTCTGTTTCTTGTTTGCTTTTTAGTAGTTTACTTTATGAAATTAATACATTCTCCTTATGTTCATTCTACCTTCTTTGTTTAATATATTGAAACAAAAGCTGGTCTAAGTTTAATGTATTATCTGGTGACTATAATAATAGGTATGCAATACCAAGTATGTAATAGTGAAGTTACATTACTAAATCAGATATTTTTTCTCTCCCATCCCTATCTATGGCTTATACTGAAATAAAGCCCAATTATTTGGGTTGAAGATGTGATCCTGGAATATTAAGGATTTTTTTAACTTAAGTAAACATAGAAAAAAATATATAGTAATGCATCTAAAGCATTTGGAAGGTGGATAGAAATATTAACTTTAGGCTTTGTTAGATCAGCATAAAATTAGGTATGTATTTTTAAAAGTTATGGGTAACAAAGATAAAACCAGGATACATACTTTTTATACCAGAATGTGTAACTTCCAAACAGTAGGGGAAAAGAAGCAATAAAAGTAATTTGATCAATCAAGACAAGGCAAGAAAGAATAAGAAGGCAGCATGACAGGGAGATCAGCTCAGTGCTTTGTGACCACCTAGAGGCTGGGATAGGGAGGGTGGGAGGGAGGGAGATGCAAGAGAGAAGAGATATGGGGATATATATATATGTATAGCTGATTCACTTTGTTACAAAGCAGAAACTAACCATTGTAAAGCAATTATACTCAATGTTTAAAAAAAAGGCAGCATGGTAAATAAGAAACACAAAAAGGAAGAAATAATGGATTAATATTTGTTAGTGAATTTTGTAAGAATGGAAAAATACTTATTGGTCTTTCACTGTAATAAACAATATTACATGTACTATTTTTGAACCTTCTGCAAATGTGTCTTAAGACTTTATAAAAATTGGTCTTTTCATGTACCCATGCTCTACAGAGTATAGCCAGGTTGGTCATTCTTTGTTCATAGTTGATTGAAGAACACATTTTATTAATTTCAAAAGTTTTTTTTATTTAAAGCAACAGATACACGAATAGGAAAACAAAGATAAGTTTGATAGAGATTCATAAAAATTCCATTTCACAATAAATTCCTAAATTCTTAAAACTGTTTTTTTAGGATTTATTTTAGTGGCTTTCAAAAAGCTTCTTGGTCTAAAAAGTTCCACTAAAATATATAAACCAGAAAATTCAAGATAAATTCCTATTACATTTGGTCTTTTGCAAAGACCAAACTTTGTCTTTTGCAAAAAGGAGAGCAAATGGCTCAGTGCTGGTGAACATTGACATTATTTGATCCATTGATTTAGAACAAATGTCCATTTATGGTGAAAATGATCAAGGCATTTGAACATTGCTCTTTTAGTTTCTTCTGACCATTTAAGACCAACATCTTTTTGTTGCTTTCCCGGCATTCTTTGAATATGATTCTTCAGTGTAAATGCCTATCTTACATTTTGTCATTGCAAAGCTAATAGTCTTCTCTACAATTGCTGTGTGCTGCTCTTCGAGGAACAACTTAAAAACTTTTAATGTTTTACTGTACGTTGTTCAATTCTGTTTAGGCTGCAACCGTTTTGATTTCTGATCAACCTCATCTAAAACTTCACACCAAGAAAAATTTCTAAATTATGCCACTAATGTACTGATTTATTTTCTTGGTTAGTACTTTAGTCACTGTTGTGGCCTCTCCCATTGCGGAGCACAGTCTCCGGACGTGCAGGCTCAGCGGCCATGGCTCATGGGCCCAGCTGCTCCGCGGCATGTGGGATCTTCCCGGACCGGGGCACGAACCCACGTCCCCTGCATCGGCAAGCGGACTCTCAACCACCGCACCACCAGGGAAGCCCAGTACTTTAGTTTTAAAGCAATAGTTTAAAAAGACAATTTTAATTATAAAGTTACTAAAATTCAGTAAAAGTTTCCATATACACATTAAAATTTGTGCTTACAAAAAAAATTACACCTCAGAGTTCACAGTGTTTCACTGTTTCAAAATTTAATCACAAACAAAAACTCAAGTGGTCATATAGATTGAGAGAATTGTTTTTTCATCTTTGTAATTACTGTGCTGTTATTATTTGAACCTACTGTTTAAACACCAGGATATTTAGAAATGGGTATTGAAGACACAAAATCTTCCCAAGGGAGTTGTAATGATTTAAAAAATGTTACTAGGGCTTCCCAGGTGGCGCAGTGGTTGAGAGTCCGCCTGCCGATGCAGGGGACACGGGTTCGTGCCCCGGTCCGGGAGGATCCCACGTGCCGCAGAGCAGCTGGGCCCGTGAGCCATGGCCGCTGAGCCTGCGCGTCCGGAGCCTGTGCTCCGCAACGGGAGAGGCCACAACAGTGAGAGGCCTGCATACAGAAAAAAAAAAAAAAATGTTACTAACTTAACCTTCCAAATGCAAGGCTGTCTGTGTATGTTGGGACTGGATTGTATGGGAGTTCTCTGAATCAAGTTCCATGTAGAACACAATGTTTATGAAAGGATAAGTAGTAACAATGTACTAATCAGAAGGTTACACACGTATTATTAAAACTCAGCAGTAGCCATAGCAATTGTATAGATTGTAGACCAATAAAAATTGTTTCACGTTGGAGTATTTTATCACTGACATTATTTGGAATTGCTGGCATATGGTGATAAAACTCAAACCTAGTGTTCTGTCCTTGTTACACTATTGTCCTCGGACACTAAACAATCAGGTTTGATTTACTCATAATTATATAAGAAATTTCAATGAAAATTACGACATATTTAGAATTGAACAATAAAAGTACTCTCTATCAAAACCTGTGGTATGAGAAAAAGGATTATATATCGAGGGATATATATTGTTTTAAATGCAACTGGAGAAGAAGGATTGAAAATAAATGAACCTTGTATTCAATTCAAGAAAATGAAAAGCAACAGCAAATCTAAGGAAAGAAGGGCAAAGGATATAATAATGATAAAATAAGAGTTTTAACGAGATAGAAAACAAACAAAATAAATGGAGGAGATGTTTCATAAAACCAAAAAGATAATAGCTTTGAAAGTCTTAAACCCATTTCTAAAGCTAAGAAGGAAATTGGGTATCAGCTTATCTTCTGAATAATCTTGTAGTGGAAATCTTAAATGAATAATTATTCAATTTTTTTTTTGGTCCAGGCCAATTAAGAAGCATCATCGTTTAGGTGTTTAATTAAAATGTATCCTTTAATGAATTTCAGGGAAAACTTGATGTTAAAATCATACTTACTACTTATGAATATAGAAGTAGTTATGAAGTTGAGAAATTATGGAATTTTGTAGTTAAGAGTCCATTGAGGTCATTGAGTCCTATCTCCTTACCCAGTTCAAGAATTCCCTCACAGTATCCCTGATGGTTGATCATCTGACCTCTGTAGGACACTTGCAGTGACAAGTAAGACAAGAGAGCTGTAAATTGCTGAGTGCTACACGTGACTTACACTTTTAGAGAAAGGATAGTGAATTGGGAGGGATTAATATGTGACATACCAAAATAAGCCTTGACCAGAATTTGATGGTGAATATTTAAATCTGTTTTACACAACACATTCTGAGGACTGTAACCGTTGACCCACAAAGCCATCTGGCACTCTGATACTGTCATTAAAAGAGAGCGGGGCAGCCCATAATGCAGGAAGTGTGTGCCAGTTTAGAAATATGCTTTCCAAGCAGGACATCATGCACCCACTTTCCAACAGAGCCCTATGTGTTTCCCAACTTCAGTAACCGGAGTACATATTTAGGTGAGAAAAGGGCATTAAGAGTCTGGTGGTGCGAATCTGTTTCCTAGGGAAAATGTGGCCTGATCTGCTGGGGAAAATTCTATTTTCTGATCTGTGTCAAGATCTTGCTTTGCCTTAACAGGGTGAAGCAGCCACAGAATGATCCTATGTATACATTTAACCTGTTCCAAGGACTGCACCGTTTGTTTACAAATAACTTAATCCTCAGAGGTTTAAAAATTAATCTTCATAAAATCCTTGTGAGATGCTGATAGGTCAAGTATTTTGCATGTTTGAAAACATTTGTGAAGAAAAATTCAACAGAGATGAGAGAATCATGGCGCAGTGCTTCTCAAACTTGACCAGGTATAGGAATCACCTGGTAATGATAAAATGCAGATTTTGAAGTAGGTTTGAAATTGAGTCTGAGATTTTTGCATTTCTAACAAGCTCCCAGGTGACAGATACCATTGCTGCTTTCTGGACCACAATTTAAATAGCAAGTTCAGCTGGAAGCAACATTTTCACCATGGTTTGGAACTTCCATAAGAAGTCCAGCAGTCAGTTGGAGATGTGCATTCTGGAATCGGGAGACTCAGGTTTGGGAACTGTAAGCATAAAACTGATAACTGAAGCTGCGGGTTAGATGAGGTTGCTCTTATTTAATTTTTGACTAAGTGCTAACAAGGTAGATAGGGAGCACAGAGTCAGACACAGTCCTCCGTTGAGCACAGATTATTCCATCACGTATGGTCTCTTGAAATGTTTAATTCTAAAATTCTGTTTATAATGAGAACATTAAGCCAACTGATCTATCAAATACATCTTTTTCAGCAAGGAAGTATGTCTATTAAAAAGGCTATTGGCACTTCCTTGGTGGTGCAGTGGTTAAGCATCCGCCTGCCAATGCAGGGGACATGGGTTTGAGCCCTGGTCCGGGAAGATCCCACATGCTGTGGAGCAACTAGGGCCGTGTGCCACAACTACCGAGCCTGTGCTCTAGAGCCCGTGAGCCACAACTACTGAGGCCACGTGCCACAACTCCTGAAGCCCGCACACCTAGAGCCCATGCTCTGCAACAAGAGAAGCCACCGCCATGAGAAGCCCGTGCACTGCAAATAGAGAAAGCCCGCGCGCCACAATGAAGACACAACACAGCCAAAAATAAATTAAAAATAAATAAATTTATTAAAAAAGCTATCAAGTTACTGAAATATTAATGGGAGTACAATATCATATAACTGAAGAGAATGTTTTCATTGAATCCTGGGTTTTGATAATACCCAGAATGAGCGTCTATATTTTGATAGGGGTGTTGAGAAAATGAGATTTTGAGTAATAAACTGTGGAACAGCTTAGTTAATAATTGCCTTTAAGTATTTTAGGGAAGATGCATCCCATTTTTTAGGACTGTGAAAGCCAAGGCATGTTATGAAATGTTCTTAATTAGGTATGTTTATTAGTTACTTAGATAACCATTATGGGTTAGATAGACATGGATATTCCTGGAGTTAGAAAAATAAATTTGACAGTCTGAGCAGTCTTTAGACCAACAGACTACTGTTCTGTGTTTGTTGTGTCTTCTCATCTTCTTATATATTTATTTACAGTAGGCCTTTTCAATTATGTTCACTTATTGAGTATCATACACATTTTGACATGGCTTGTTGTAAATGACTCTAATGATTAGTTTCCATTTGGAGTCTAAAGTCCAGCAGGGTTTCAGGGAGCTAATGTTTTATTATTGTAGGTTCTCTGGCAAGAACATTCACGGTGCCCGTTGTGCTTGCTCAGCCTTATGGGCGACAGCTGCATCTGCTTCTCCATCTGCACCTTTCAGTTTTAAGTCGATATCTTTAGCTGTCCGACTATCTAATGAAGGAAACTAACTGGATTGAAAAAAAAAACACGTTTCTGCAAGACTTCCACAAAAAAATAGTTTTGTGAAATGATGTGAGGATTTCTCATGATTAAATAAATCATGAAACTGTGATGGTTGAAAAGATATGTTTAAACATGACCAGAGCTTACTTTTTTTTTTTTTTCTTTTTTTTTTTTGTGGTACGCGGGCCTCTCACTGCTGTGGCCTCTCCCGTTGCGGAGCACAGGCTCCAGACGCGCAGGCTCAGCAGCCATGGCTAACGGGCCCAGCCGCTCCGCGGCATGTGGGATCCTCCCGGACCGGGGCACGAACCCGTGTGCGCTGCATCGGCAGGCGGACTCCCAACCACTGTGCCACCAGGGAAGCCCCAGAGCTTACTTTTATTATTAAAGATATGAACACAAAATATGTTTTAAAATGATGTAGCTATGCTATATGGTATATATAGCTCTGTTCCTGTCATTGATAAAACCCACTCATAAGTGAAATCTAAAGTTGCCACTACAGGGCAAGAAAACCAAATCTTTAACATAGTATACTAGAGACGTCAATCATGGCCCCCGTTGCACTCAGCAAGTCTCTGCTTGTAGCTTCTCTACTGAGCTAAGCAGCCAGCACCAGTCTCTTCCTTAAACAAAGGCACGGGATCAAGTTTCCTAAAGGCACCTAATCCACAGACTGGCTGCTGAAATGACTTGGCATGAAAAAGTTTTCCCAGTAAGGGACTATTTATACTTCCCTCCTCTAAAAGTTGAATAGGAAAACCCAGAGAGCAGCAGCCATTCTGTAATGAGAGAAAAAAATGAGAAGAAACAAGGAGTGGAAGAGGCACATTGATGGTGGAACAAGAGGGTTAAGGTTCATGAGCTCCAGCTGGAGGAGGGTTCCTAGATGGCTTTGAATTTTGAAGCATGGCTATTTACGGAATCCTTTCACCCTTACTGCCACATGTGCCCTTACATCAAATCCCAATTATTGAAGAAGAGTTAAACTTATTGGTGAAACAAAGATCACAGTGACCATGATGATATTACCGTTTCACCTGGCTATTGCTAAGAATAGGGATTCAGTATTGAGAAAACTAATCAGAGAAAGTGAGATACGTGACACATTTGGAGAGTCCCAGAAGATACACTGTTTTGTCTTAACCTGTTCACTTGAAACAGATAAGGTTCACCTGGATTGGGTGTCTTTCTAACACTATCCAGGAGAATTCCTAACTTTCAGCTTTCTGAAGACAACAAAAAGCCTTAATATCAATGAGTAATAGGAGTTATATATAATTCACTTCACATCTTTGTAATTAGTGCATTGAATGAGTAGGGATCATGAGCCGTAATTATGTATTTTTATCTCTGTCCCTTTAAACGTGTTCAATGTGTGTAGTTTTCCACCTGTCAACTACTTGAGGAAGACCCTAGCACGCTGATAATTTTGGGGTCACTTCTACCAAATAGATCCCTCTAAGTCACAGACATAGTCCCACTTAACAATAGCCATGTCCTGTGCTAGGTGGGATACATGCATCATCTCATTTACATTTCTGAATGGTGGTCTGTCTTATGGCTCACGTTGTAATCTGCTATCTGTGTTATCTTTGTCCAAGTCACTTGTTTCACATTCATCCACAAGAATAGTATAAATTATACATATGTGGAGCATCCCATTGTCAGTCTCTGGCTCTTCTCTTAGGGATACTTCTTTTTTTTTTTTTTTTTTTTTTTTCAGTACGTAGTCCTCTCACTGCTGTGGCCTCTCCTGCCACGGAGCACAGGCTCCGGACGCGCAGGCTCAGCATTCACGGCCCACGGGCCCAGCCGCTCCACGGCACGTGGGATCTTCCCGGACCGGGGCACGAACCCATGTCCCCTGCATCGGCAAGCGGACTCTCAACCACTGCGCCACCAAGGAAGCCCTCAGGGATACTTCTTAATCAGCATGTCTTGGGAATAGTGCTGTTCTCCATATATGCTTTTCCCAGGACCTGGAGATTTTCTCCTGGGTCCCACCCATTCACCTCTTCCTCCACAGTATTTGCTCTGTGATATATAGTTCTTACTTTAGGACCTTTATTCTGAGTCACAGGATTTGCTTATAAACAGCTCAAAGTAAACCTGAAGAGACAAATCTTCATCAACGAATTCTAATGAAAGGATACGTGTGCCTCTCAAATGCTAGACAAGGCCATCTGTCTGCTTTTCTTGTTAATGAAAACGGTGATCTGATGCAGCAGCTTTGTTCAGAATGTTGTGGTGGTGTTCTTCTCTGCCTGCTGGGTCCGTTCTGCTGGTGGGGATTCTTTGTGGGCTGTAGCCATGGGAAGGGTGTTTTGGTGATGAGAGTCCCTCCCTGCTAGGAGTCTGGGCTGAAAATGGACACTACTTTGCGTAAATCTGTATGCCTGTGTAACATCGGTGTTTCTTGGCAGTTGATAAAAAATATCTCAGAGATATTATAATTCAATCACTTCATATGCAATAGTATGTAGGTTACATAAGTGCTGATACACTAGAGATAAAAATGATTTATAGGGCAGTGCCTTGTGCTAAAAATATCAGTTGCTGATGATTCTAGAAAGTTAGAAATAGAACTAACCTACCAGTCAGATATCTGCAGGGAGGGAGGCATGAGGTATTTAATCATTTACCCTCCCTGGAAAGAAAATTATAATTTCATTTCAAACAATCAATGAAAGATTCTCTATGTGTTAGGTGACTCATACATTTAGAGTATATTTTTCCTTTATTTCTGACTGTGTGATTTAACAAAATTAATATTACAATATTATTTCTATCCAAGTCTTCTTTACTATTAGATCTTAGAAGGATTGAAAAACAAAACTTGTCAAGAGGCAAAAATTATTCTGTGCTCTTTTTTTCTGTTTATTGATGTGTCATTACATTTCTTTGTATTATTTTCACTTTCAGCTTTTTTGTAAGAATTGCTGAACTAGCTCTTGAATTGAGTGAATATTTTAATTCACTCTGTTTTTTTATATTATTAAGCCATAAATAAACAAAAGAGTGACTAAAGGAAGAAAATAACAATATAATAAAAATAACAAGGAAAGCATTTCAGAGAAACATGTTAGAAAATGTTGAAGAAATTTCAATCAGGAGGTGAAAATAGCTTGAAGGCACTAACACTTTTTCACCTCAGGGTGGCAGCAGCTATTACAAAACTGGAAAGAAGTCATTTTGGTATCTTTCTCCTCCACTTTAAATTCTGAACTTTTCTATTTTTTTGTGTGTGATTTTTTTTATATCAATGCCCATGCCTTAGTGTTTGATTTTTGAAAGCTAATCCTTATTACTGTCTAAAATAGTTGGACCCCCAAAGTGAAAAAATAGTTTGTTGAAAGTGTACAAAATTGGAAAGTATGACTTTAGCTCCACATCATGCATGGAAAGCTTTCAAAATCTGAGTTCCCAGTAGAAAATTACAAATACATGAAATTTAAAATTTTCTCTGTAAATCAATTCTTTTAAAAGTAGCAACTGTGGACTATATAGCACAAGTAAGAGAGGCTGGGTAGGGATTTTGAGGTCACATCTCATTCTAGAACCTCCAGATGTGACCACATTTTTGACCTATAATTTCTTGCAGAATATTTAATATTTTAGTCATATTTCCATTTGGTTACAATCTAAGTATAGATTTAAAGTACGATGTTCTTTTTTTAAGCAAAAGCACAATAACCATTACCAGGGGAATTACACAAAGTTATATTTAGTGGTAGATTCTAAAATGTTAAAAATTCTCTCACTCTTCAGTTTCCTTGCTTGAGTGAATTACTTATCATATGAGTGGAGATCTGTGGAGATAAACAGCTTTGGTAAATGTGGGATATAGCAGGTGTTTCAGCTATTTTTAAGCATCAAGGTTTGAATATTTGCTATTTACAGTAGGGGTAATCCAACAGAGTTTAGATTCAGAGGTGTTTTCTTTTCTTTTTTTTAGTATAATCAGATGTATTTTAATCTAGTAAATAGAGGAAAACAGATATAGTCTGTATAGTAATCTGGAGTGGTCTGCCTCTTTCCTCAGTTTTTGCTCTCAGTCTATGGGGGTCAGTTGAACCAACATGGGGTCATTTGGTCATTAGTGGCTTCTGGCTGGAAGGCTATTCTATTCGATCTTCAGTCATCAGCCTTTCTCTCACTGCCTGTTGCTCCTGTAACTTGTGGACTGTTTCTCTTGGTGATGCTTCAGGAGAGCCCAGCCACGAGGCCCTGCTGACAAGCTCCCACATCTGCTCACATGGGTCCTGCTGACATTCCCAAACTCAGCCGGCCCACACTTTGGCCACTGGCTGTGGGCTTTCATCACTGCCCCATGCTGGGGTGACCTCTTGCTTGGTGTACTGATTTGTGATTTTCAAGTAACTTCTGCATCCTTTGTTAAAGGTATTGAAAACTTTTGTTGCTCTCTCTAGCTCTCTGCCTGCAGGTATACCTGAGTAGGGGTAAGGCACTGTTCTCATAAGCCTTCTCCACACTGATATCTACTTTATTATAATTGCCTGTTAGAACAGAACTCCAGGCAGGAACAAAGACTCATACTCCTATTGATTGGGGATTTACACTTACCTGAAATCTCTACTACTATCTCCTCCACCATGCATTTTGATGTTGAGTTGAGGTACACGGCCTTACACTCATGTCCTAAATATCCCTCCTTTACTACTACCCACTTCCTACTTTCCTCTCCCTCTCTACCCAGACTACTGATTTCTTTAGTTTTAATGGAGATATAATCTATTTCCAGCACTATCATTACCACCAGCATTGTCACCATCACTGAGAATATATAGCATATTCCCAGGCCCTGGTATTATATTAGGTATGTGTTGCAAAGAGACTGCTGGTACCTGCAAGAAAATCTAACTTTACAAGAGTTTAGGGGGATCATTTCAATTGGGTAATATCTGCTTCTCCCAATTAATACACTGGGAAAATACAGTAGATGAAACTGGTGAGATAAACAAGGGTCATATCTTGAGGGGCCATGTAAGCCAGGTTAAAGAGTTTAGATTTTATCTTGAAGGCACTGAGGATCCCATGGCAGATTTTAAGCAGCACAATGTATGATCAGAGTGGAAAACCGGAAGGTTGGTAAGAGTGGATGGAATCAATAAAGAAGGCAGCTGGGAAGTATCTGTGGACATTTAGGCAAGAGGGATGATGCTGGGAGGAGGGTAGTGGGAGTGACAGGACCTGGAGATTGGTTGTAGGAGGGAGAAGAGACAGGCTGCCTCTGCTTGCAGTTATCTCATTTCAGCTAGAAAATTCATACTTATTCTTTATTTTTTAACAACTTTATTGAGATATGTGACATATACAAATTGTACATATTTAAAGTGTGCAACCTGGTGTTTCGATATATGTATATATTGTGAAAATATCACTACAATCAAGCTAAGTAACTTACCCATCACCCCTACATAGTTATGATTTTGTGTGTGTATGTGTAGAGAAGTTTTAAATTAAGATATATCTTCTTAGCAACTTACAGGTATACAATACAGTATTGTTGAAAATGTGAAATATACGTGTATATGTGTACACACACTCACAGAGGAATATTATTCAGCCTTAAAAAAAAAAGAAAATCCTGCCATTTGAAACCACATGGATGAACCTTGAAGGCATTATGCTAAGTGAAATATGCCGGAGAAAGACAAATACCGCATATGTGTTCTTTTTTAAAAATATATATATATTTAATTAATTAATTTTCTTTCTTTCTTTCTTCTATTTTATTTTTTGGCTGTGTTGGGTCTTAGTTGTGGTACGCAGGATCTTTTGCTGCGGTGCATGGGCTTCTCTCTAATTGTGGTGTGCAGGTTTTCTCTCTCTGGTGTGGCACGTAGGCTCCAGGGCACATGGGCTCTGTAGTTTGTGGCAATCGGGCTCTCTCGTTGTGGTGCATGAGCTCAGTAGCTGTGGTGTGTGGGCTTCGTTGCCCCGCGCCCTGTGGGATCTTAGTTCCCCGGCCAGGGATCGAACCAACGTCCCCTGCATTGGAAGGCTCATTCTTTACCACTGGACCACCAGGGAAATCCCTGCATATTTGTTATTAAAGAGCTTACCAGTGAAGCCTTCCCTGACTTCCCATAGCTTGCTTCCATAGCTACCTGTACACATTTGATATGATAAATTTTTTTACTCTTTCTCACTAGAATGTGCTGTCCCTAATGACGGCAGTTATTTTTCCCCAAAGTTTTTGTATCCTCAGGGTTTATTCCATTGCTTGGTACATAAAAGTCTGTTAAATATTTGTTTAATGAATGAATGGATGAATAAACAAATGAATAGACCTATCAGAGTAGTAGGTGTTACTCTGTGGAAAATTATGGCCAAGGCTTGGCACACAAATCCCCTGACTGGACATCAGTGGGAAACACCTGGATCCTGCAGAGCAGACAAGGGTATTGGCCCAGAACTGGCAGAGCAGGAATGTCAAAGCGTGTGATCTGAACATTAGGCACAGGCAGGGCAACCTTACTTCTTATGCAGCAAAACTCATGTCTGGATTTTAATGTATCTGGGTATAAAAAATCAGGGATCCCTCCATTCTATACTTCTCTGAGCTGGTGGACTGAAATTCTAGTGTGCCAGCATGAAAAGCAAGGGTAGTAAAAGGGAGCCACATCCACCTACCTGCATCTCAGATAGATATCCTTTGCACTATTTGCTGTGCAAAGCAGACCAAAGAGAAAGCAACTTTGAACTACTTTATGTCTCCAGTCTTGCCTGCCCTCCAAACCAAAGCAGCTCTCAGTGCATCTACCACACATGTGCAACACTTGTTATTGTTAGATTTTTATGATTTTTGTTAGACTAACTGGTGTGAAGCTGTATTCCATTGTTTGTTCCAGATTTTCCAAACTTTTAATCTTTAATTTAAAAAAAGTTATCATATCTGGATTCCTGATCCTCTACAAGTACTTTCTGTCTTTGCTTCCTGATGAGATTCAACAGAAATTTGTCCATTTTATTGGTTCTTTCAAAGAACCATCTTAGGGGTTATCATTCTAATATTTTTCTGTTTTCCTATTCATTATTTTCTTCTCTTATTAATTCCTTTGTGCTTACCCTTGACTTGCTTTATTGCCTTTTTATAAGTGCTCAGCTCATTAAAATTTTTTTTTTATTTTAAAAAATATTTATTTCTTTATTCGTTTATTTATTTTCGCTGTGCTGGGTCTCAGCCGCAGCATGCAGGATATTCAGTTCTAGCATGTGGGATCTAGTTCCCTGACCAGGGATCGAACCTAGGGCCCCTGCACTGGGAGCATGGAGTTTTACCCACTGGACCCAGGAAAGTCTCTCAGCTCATTTACTATGATGCTTTCTTACTTAATATTTAAAGTGTTTATGAATATTTTCCTCTGAGTACCTTGTTGGTGATACTGTATTCTTTTATATGTAGTGTTCTCATTTTGGTTATTTCTAAATTGATCCTAATGATGGCTTTGATTTTTTCCTTTTACTTAGGAGGTTTTTAGGAGGTGGTGTTTGGTTTGTGGTATACATAATTTTTATTTTTATTTCTTTTTGTGGTATACATAATTTGATATACATATCCAGTAAGTTGATCTTATTATGTATTTCTTGAAACATCATCCTTTTTTTTTTTGCCTACTTGATTTGCCAAGATGCAGTTGGTGTCAAATTTCCCTACTACTATTGTGTTGCTGAAAATGTATCCTTGTATTTCTAAGGACATATTTCCTGTGTGTGTTTTCAATACAATCCTAGTTGGCATATAAAGATTTGACTGTTATACTGATACTAAGGACTGTATCATTTATTAATATAAAATGATCCTATTTGCTCTATGTAATGCTTTTGGCCTTATAGTCCTCTTAATTTATTAGTATTTTCATCACTGCTTCTTTTTTGTTTGCCTTTGTTTTTCATACATTTTCCTTTCCTTTAACTTTTTTTCTTTTTATGTCACTTGATGTTAGATGGGGCTCTTTTTTTTTTTTTTTTTTTTTTTTTT